>NC_060121.1:146858349-147158349 GCF_021461395.2 Schistocerca americana
GTTGGTTAGGAGGGGAAAAGGTTTGTGACACGGGAGTGTTCCAGGGGGACGGGGGGCAGATAAAGGAAAGAGGATAAGAATGACAGTTGGAATACATCGGAATGTAAAGCGTACAATAGCCTATGATAATGGCAGGCAACGGAACATGGGGCGTGGCGGAGTACGAAGGGCTTATAATGGGACAGGAATTACCATAAAATATACAGTCAATAACCGGATGGAGAGAAAACGGCGAAGCACCGGGAGCGCGCGCGCGATGCGCCGCTGTTTACCGACCGGGCTGCCATCAATCACAGCGCCGAGGGACGTAAACCAGATATCAACGAACAATAGCCGCGCAACATTAGGCTGCGCCGGCCACATTTAATGCAGTCGCACGCGCGCCAGCCATAAAACGGCCGCGCGTCAAGCCGACCTGTCACACGTGTCACCGTTCGGCTCTGCGCACGCGTCAAAAACTACACGCCGCTTATGGACGGCCACTGTGTGCGGACTTTATTACGGCAGCCTTCACGCATTCTGGCTGCTGAAGTCAATACCTATCGGATACGAGGAATCGACGAACCCACTGAAAAGCTAATCAACGAATGGTACGTGCGGATATCAACAGTAATGATTACTGTACTTGGCAGATGCTGATATCCGCGGGTATGTCTATCGGTATCCGCAATAATTTTTCATCTACATCTACATGATTACTCTGCAATTCACATTTAAGTGCTTGGCAGAGGGTTCATCGAACCACAATCATACTATCTCTGTACCATTCCACTCCCGAACAGCGCGCGGGAAGAACGAACACCTAAACCTCTCAGTTTGAGCTCTGATTGCTCTTATTTTATTTTGATGATCATTCCTACCTATGTAGGTTAGGCTCAACAAAATATTTTCGCATTCGGAAGAGAAAGTTGCTGACTGAAATTTCGTAAATAGATCTCGCCGCGACGAAAAACGTCTTTGCTTTAATGACTTCCATCCCAACTCGCGTATCATATCTGCCACACTCTCCCCCCTATTACGTGATAATAGAAAACGAGCTGCACTTTTTTGCGCCCTTTCGATGTCCTCCGCCAATCCCACCTGGTAAGGATCCCACACCCCGCAGCAGTATTCTAACAGAGGACGAACGAGTGTAGTGTAAGCTGTCTCTTTAGTGGACTTATTGCATCTTCTAAGTGTCCTGCCAACGAAACGCAACCTTTGGCTCGCCTTCCCCACAATATTATCTATGTGGTCTTTCCAACTGAAGTTGTTCGTAATTTTAACACCCAGGTACTTAGTTGAATTGACAGCCTTGAGAATTGTACTGTTTATCGAGTAATCGAATTCCAACGGATTTCTTTTGGAACTCATGTGGATCACCTCACTCTTTTCGTTATTTAGCGTCAACTGCCACCTGCCACACCATACAGCAATGTTTTCTAAATCGCTTTGCAACTGATACTGGTCTTCGGATGACCTTACTAGACGGTAAATTACAACATCATCTGCGAACAACCTAAGAGAACTGCTCAGATAGTCACCCAGGTCATTTATATAGATCAGGAACAGCAGAGGTCCCAGGACGCTTCCATGGGGAACACCTGATATCACTTCAATTTTACTCGATGATTTGCCGTCTATTACTACGAACTGCGACCTTCCTGACAGGAAATCACGAATCTAGTCGCACAACTGAGACGATACCCCATAGGCCCGCAACTTGATTAGAAGTCGCTTGTGAGGAACGGTGTCAAAAGCTTTCCGGAAATCTAGAAATACGGAATCAACTTGAGATCCCCTGTCGAGATGTTTTCTGAAACCATGCTGATTACGTATGAAAAAAAATGGTTCAAATGGCTCTGAGCACTATGGGACTTAACAGCAGTAGTCATCAGTCCCCTAGAACTTAGAACTACTGAAACCTAACTAACCTAAGGACATCACACACATCCATGCCCGAGGCAGGATTCGAACCTGCGACCGTAGCTGTCGCGCGGTTCCGGACTGCGCTCCTAGAACCGCGAGACCACCGCGGCCGGCAATTACGTATCAATAGATCGTTCCCTTCGAGGTGATTCATAATGTTTGAATACAATACATGCTCCAAAACCCTACTGCAAACCGACGTCAATGATATAGGTCTGTAGTTCGATGGATTACTCCTACTACCCTTCTTAAACACTGGTGCGCCCTCCCTCTTAATTAAAATTTAAAGGAACGTGTCAATGTCACGGTTTTCGTCTACTTGAATAAAATACTACCGACATAGTAACCAGCAAATCCCCGATTCTTAAAGAACTGAACATTCCATGTGTAAAATAAGTTCAAATTTCTGATTACTTTCTATACTGAATAGCCAAGAAACTGCTACACCTGCCTAATATCGTGTAGGGCGCCCGCGAGCGCGCAGAAGTGCCACAACACGTAGTGGCATGGACTCGAATAACGCCTGATGTGGTGATGGAGGCAACTGACACCATGAATCCTGCAGGGCTGCCCATGAGTACGAGAGCGTGGAGATCTGTTCTGAACGGCACGTTGCAAGGCATCCCATATATGCTCAATAATGTTCATGTCTGGTGAATTTCGAAGCCAGCGGAAGTGTTGAAACTCAGAAGAGCGTTCCTGGAGCCACTCTGTAGCAATGTAGCAATTCTGGACGTGTGGACTGACGCATTGTCCTGCTGGAAATGCCCACGGTCCATGGGAAAGGACAAGGGACATGAATGGATGCAGATGATCAGACAGGATGTTTACCTGTCAGAGTCGCATCTAGACTTATCATGGGTCCCGTATGTCGCAGCTTGTGAAATTGCTGCAGATTTCAATGCTGGGCCATCTGACAACCCTACCACAACAAAGGTCAAAAATTAATTATGATTGTAGTGTTGCTCACGCTGCTAAATATTGCATTTTCGGGCAACAGCGAAGTTATATTATGTGGCAGGTGTCATTAGAGCACAGTTAATAAAGTCATTTCTTGAAATAATGGATAAACTAGGCACTCATCTTTTCGTGTTTCCCACGCTGGTCTCGTTGTGAACTCATGGCTCAATCGTCGAAAATCTAGGTAGTGATGATTCCAAGCTCGGATGCAAAGAGGCCTAGGTGTTATTCTGCGATATTCAAAAGTTTTATAGAGGTGTTTCATAAACCATTCTTGAAGATGAAACTTTTGCAAGTTATGACAATGGTGATATAAAAAAGTAATCAGCGCTCCGAATTTAAGTTACACTTCTTGTTTTTATTACTTTTGTTGCAATATCACGTAACTCGTTCCAAAACATCAGTTCACAATATAAAACATACTTGAAAATATCTTCCTCACTGTTAAAGTTCACATTTCATAAACTGACTACAGTTTGCGTCTTTTTACATGACGACCAAAGCTTGACTCTCTAATAACCGCTTACACGTCCAAAAATCAGAATTACAACCATGTCAAAGATTATAGTGACAAAAGAAAGAATACACATAAGAATAATATCTTTGCAATATATACATATCGACGTATCGAAGTACTTCTACATTAATGAAATAAAATCTGAATGTTTTCACAGAAATTGTTAACTATTTTACAGAAACACAGTAGAATATTGCTGGTATCGAGAGATTGAGGTGAGGTGCCGTAATGGTTACGTAATTCAAGTACCATTACAGCCAGCAACAAGTGTCAGCGTGCAAAGCATTCAATGAAACATCATCGATATGGCTTTCTGAGCCGAAGGCCCACTCATGTACCCTTGATCTCGCCTTGGCACGTCAACACCGACATTGGACTGTTGATGACTGGAAATATGTTCCATGGTCGGACGAGTCCTTTTTCAAATTGCATCGAGCGGATGGACGTGTACGGGTGTGGAGACAACCTCATGAATCCATGGACCCTGCATATCAGCAGCGCACTGTTCAAGCTGGTAGAGGCTCTGTAATGATATGGGGCGCGACGAGTTGGAGTGATCCATGATACGTCTAGATACGACTCAGAGAGGTGACACGTATGTAAGCATCCTGTCCGATCATCTGCATCCATTCATGCCCATTGTGCATTCCGACGGACTTGGGAAATTCGAGCAGGACAATGCGACACCCCACACGTCCAGAATTCCTACATTGCTACAGAATGGCTCCAGGAGCACTCTTCAGAGTTTAAACATTTCCGATGGCCATCAAACTCCCCAGACGTGAACATTATTGAGCATATCTGGCGTGCTTTGCAACGTGCTGTTCAGAAGAGATCCCCACCACCTCTTACTCTTACGGATTTATTGACAGTCCTACAGTATTCATGGTGTCAGTTCCCTCCAGCAGTACTTCAGACATTAGTCTAATCTATGCCACGTCTCATTGCGACACTTCTGCGTGCTCGCGGGTGTCCTACATAATATTAGGCAGGTGTACCAGTTTCTTTGGGTCTTCAGTGTATAAGAATAATAAAAAGACCCTTAGACAAATTTCAGGAAGGCGACGAAAATGTACCGGACGTGTTTCCATACTTTGTACTTGGCTCAGCAATAAATCTGTGGAGAACAGAAGAAGTCGTTCGAGACTTAAGTTTGCAGGACTTGTGCAGGGGTGAGGGGGGGGGGGGAGCTGTAGAAGGGTGGCAGAAAGAAGAAGATGCAAGAGCAGAAGCGGGCACTGTTCGGAACGAGGCGTTCCCCCCGGAGCGGCGTGGAGACGGCAGGTTGTAGCGGATTGCCGAGCCCTCGCGACGTGCTTTCCTCGCTGCTCGCCCATTGCCGTGGCCCTCCTTGGCGCGGGCAACTCGGTTGATCCAGCGGATTTTTATGCCGGCTCGGCTCCGGCTGCCGCGTGTAACTCATACTTGTCGGTCTGTTTTTTATACAGGAAACAGCTTTTTTCCCCCGTATCGAAAAGCTGTAAAAATTTATGCGGGACGGACTTTTTAATGTCCTTTTACGGCGCACTAAAACATTCGTTTACGAGTAGGGGGCGAGTAAGTGGACCAGAAGTTTAAATACCGGCGAGTCGTTGCTGGTGGTGGGAGGAAGCGCCGTTTGCTGTTTCACTTGGACCGGCGGCGGCGGCGGCGGCGGCCCTGCGAGCGTGCAGCTCGTCGGCAATTCAATCCGCGCGCGCGCCCTTCCCTATAAAACCCACGGCGCGCCGCCCGTCTCCGCCGTTATAATTCGGAGCATTGAGAGCTTTTAGTGCCGCCGACAGGGGCATCATGAAGGTCGTAAAAGCTTCCTTGCAGCGGAACGGCGCAGGTATCTGCCGTGTGGGCCGCTGACGGCACCGCTATTCTGTTTCCGCTACCGCTGGCTGCGGTAACGTAATTACACCTGTGTTTTATTGTGTACGGATTGTAAGGCAACTGCAACCTCTGCCGGAGGTCGATAGATTTTTGTAAAGCGTAGCTATTGCCCCCGAGTCTGTGGAAGAGACAAAATGGCTCAAATGGTTCTGAGCACTATGCGACATAACTTCTGAGGTCATCAGTCGCCTAGAACTTAGAACTAAGTAAACCTAACTAACCTAAGGACATCACACACATCCATGCCCGAGGCAGGATTCGAACCCGCGACCGTGGCGGTCGCTCGGCTCCAGACTGCAGCGCCCAGAACCGCACGGCAGCTCCGGCCGGCCGACATGCAGTGGAAGAGACAGGTGCACAGGAATGACAGGAGAACCAACCGTGCACAGGTACATAAACGAGGGTCACTCCAGAAGAAATGTACACTATTTTTGTAAAAATACAATTTTCACTCTGCATGTGTGAAAGTTTTATAGTGTGTAGACACATCCTTCCCGCTTGTTTTCAAACTTAGTTCAACCTGTTCCCGTGAGTGGCGCCGTCACAGCATGTCTTCAAGATGGCTGCTACACTTGAAGTTCGTCAGAAGCAACGTGCCGTCATAGAATTCCTGTGCTGTGAAAACGAGACAGTGGGAAACATCCACAAGAGGTTGAAAAAGGTGTACGGAGATGCTGCTGTCGATCGCAGTACAGTTAGCAGGTAGGCAAGCAGGTTACGTGACGAAAGCGGGCACGGCAATATTGAGGATTGTCCTCGCAGCGGCAGGCCTCGTACTGCACACACTCCAGACAATGTGCAGAGAGTTAACGAACTGGTGACTGCTGACAGACGCATCACAGTGAACGAATTGTCACGCTACGTTGGGATAGGGGAAGGAAGTGTTTGTAGAATGCTGAAAGTGTTGGCGTTAAAAAAGGTTTGTGCCAGATGCGTTCCCAGGATGTTGACAGTGGCTCAAAAAAAAGAAAAAAAAACCGGTAGGCAGCGAACTTTTGGAAAGTGCGAGAATGGTGGAGATGAATCTCTTGGGAGAATTGTGACAGGTGGTGAAACATGGCTCCATCATTTTTCACCAGAGACGTAGAGGCAATCAGTGGTGTCGCATCATGCAAATTCACCCAAGAAAAAAAAAATCAAAACCACACCTTCTGCAGGGAAAGTTATGGCTACGGTGTTTTTCGATTCCAAAGGACTCTTGTTTGTGGACAGCGTGCCAAGTGGAACCACCATAAATTCTGATGCATATGTGACGACACTGAAGAAACTTCAAGCTCGACTGAGTTGTATTTGACCACATCGGAAAAAGCAGGATGTTTTGCTGTTGCACGACAATGCCACGTGTCAGTCACAAAACCATGGAAGCGGTCACAAAACTGGGATGGACAACACTGAAACACCCGTCTTACAGTCCTGACCTGGCTCCACGTGACTATCATCTCTTTGGGAAACTGAAACACTCTTCGTGGAACAAGGTTTGGAGATGATGACTCCCTTGTGCACGTTGCCAAACAGTGGCACCAAGAGGTTGGTCCAGAATTTTACCGTGCGGGTATATAGGCGCTGGTTCCAAGATGGCGTAAGGCAGTTGAGAGGGATGGAAATCTCTTCTTGGCCCTCCCTCTGTCTATCTTCACCACTCTCTCTCTCTCTCTCTCTCTCTCTCTCTCTCTCTCTCTCTCTCTCTCTCTTTCTGCCCACCTATTCCCATCAGCCCTTTATCCATTTGCTTCTTCTCCCTCTGTCCATCTCTTCCACTTCCCTCTAATTCCACCTCCTCCTACCGCACCTCTTTGCCCATCTCTTCCTCCCCCTTATGTGTCCATCTTGCCCTCCCCCCCCCCCCTCACCCAGATAATCACCTCCCCTCTGCTTTCTGTGTCCATATTCTCCTCATCCCGCTCTCTGTCCATCTTCTGTCCATCTCCTCTCTGTCTCTGTCCATTTCCTACACCTCTGTGTCTATTCATCTCCTCCTCCCCCATCTCTCTGTCTACGAGTCTCTTCGTTTTCCTGTCTGTGTCCATCTCCTCCTCACCCATCTCTCTGTCCATCTCCACCTCTCCCCTTTCTCTGTCCACTTCCCTCCCCCCTATCTCTCACCTCTCCCCTATCTCTGTCCGTCTCCACCTATCCGTGCCTCTCCTCGTTCCTCCTCGCTGTCTATCCAGTTCCTTGCCGTCTGCCCGGGTTCCCGGGTTCGATTCCCGGTGGGGTAAGGGATTTTCTCTGCTTCGTGATGACTGGGTGTTGTGTGCTGTCCTTAGGTTAGTTAGGTGTAAGTAGTTCTAAGTTCTAGGGGACTGATGACCATAGATGTTAAGTCCCATAGTGCTCAGAGCCATTTTGAACCTTGTCGTCCCTTCTCTCTCCACGTTGTCACACTCATGTGCCGCGCGGGGTAGCCGCACGGCCTGGGGCGCCTTGTCACGGTTAGCGCGGGTCCCCCCGTCGGTGGTTCGGGTCCTCTCTCGGGCACGGGCGTGTGTATTGTCCTTACCGTAAGTTAGTTTAAGTTAGATTAAGTAGTGTGTAAGCCTAGGGGCTGATGACCTCACCAGTTTGGTCCCATAGGAACTCACCACAGATTTTCCAACTCATCTCAGTAGGAGGCTGATGGTTCTTATCTGCACAGTATTTCTTTCCAGACTGTAACTAATATGTATTGAAATCGTTCCAGGGGTTTAGGATGAGTTTTACCCGTGCCTTTGCTCGCATGCACACGTTCCAGAGACAATGCGCAGATCTCATATTTCACGTGTATTTGTACGCACATTTTACTTGTATGTCTGGCCGGCCGGAGTGGCCGAGCGGTTCTAGGCGCTTCAGTCTGGAACCGCGTGACCGCTACGGTCGCAGGTTCGAGTCCTGCCTCGGGCATGGATGTGTGTGATGTACTCAGGTTAGTTACGTTTAAGTAATTCTAAGTTCTAGGGGACTGATGACCTCAGATGTTAAGTCCCATAGTGCTCAGAGCCATTTGAACCATTTTTACTTGTATGTCTAGCGAATTTCGAGCTACCGTTTCTTTTTCAAACAGCTTAATACTTATGACGTAGTATTCATGCTTTGTACAGTGATATACTTGTGCAGGTACATCCAGTGGTATATATGCCTACTATGTGCGAAATGCGTTGGGAATAGATCTAGCAGTAAAGAAGTAGTAAATTAAAACGTCAGGCATGATGCGGTAGTTAGTTTCTCACGTATCTCAGTGTTTATGACGTCATATCTCCAGAACAATGATACATCTTTGTAGCTATATACAGGGGAAAAAGTGGATAGCGTCTGCGAAAATTGTTGCGAATAGAGTTAGTAGCAACGAAGTAATAAATTTAAACGTCTTGCATGATGCGGCAGTTTTTCACGCATTCATTGTTTATGACGCAGTATCTCCTAAACTAAGTGTGGTAAAATGATGTAATTTTTCTGTTACATTCAGTGGAATATGTGAATACCGGACAAAATGTATCACGAATACAGCGTACAGTAAATAAGTATTAAATTAAATCTTCGTTCTACATGTGGCAGTTTTTCTGTATGAACAGCGAAAATGTATGAAGCGATAAACGTTTTTCCTTTCATCACTTTGTGGGGGTTGTCAGTGAGAAGACGTTTCGTGGAGGTTTTAAATTATGTGTAAGGATTGCAGGTATGTTAGTGATGACATAGTATGGGTATTCTCGCATCGTGAACTACACTGCTTTTCACCTCCTCCCCTTTGTTAGGTATGTGGTTGATACCCACACAGTGATTCCTCCCAGACAGTAATAATATGTGTACCAATTTTTGTTGAAATCGGTTCTGTGGTTTAGGTTCAAATGGCTCTGAGCACTATGGGACTTAACTTCTAAGGCCATCAGTCCCCTAGAACTTAGAACTACTTAAACCCAACTAACCTATGGACATCACACACATCCATGACCGAGGCAGCATTCGAACCTGCGACCGTAGCGGTCGCGCGGTTCCAGACTGTAGCGCCTAGAACCGCTCGGCCACTCCGGCAGGTTGTGGTTTAGGAGAAGATGTAGAACGTACAAACATTTTTAAAAAGTTTGCGGATTCGATTGGTGTACCGTGTATTTATTTATTGAACCTAGCAGGCTCAAGGCCATTAGGTACAGTGCTACACGAGTAAGGACTGATGGGCTGTGACCCTACAGATCCAGGATGACGAAGCGTGGACCGCGGTAATGAGGGTCTGTCAGGCGACGTGGCCGCTAATAAGAAAGCGTTAGCGAATTACTTGTTTATTAGGTTCAGTTTGGACTTTAATCGTATTCTCCCCGGCAGTAACGAGGAGGGTTACGGACGCAGCAAGCAGAATGGATCGCTAGGACGCACGCAGGTCAACAGTCTATGTAGGCTGCCTACGAGGTCGTGGCAACTCACGCAGCACGTGTGGTGTCGTGCAGGGCAGCCGACCCAGCTCGTGGCAGGCGTTAGCGTTCAGCTGCTCGACGGCGCTTTTGACTAGGGCACACTCGTGGACGTCACACAGTGACCCAGTAAACCTTCACTGAAGAGGAGAGAACGTATTTGTCAGTAGACTATGCACCCAGCGCGTGGTGACGACGCAGCGTGTCTCACCAAGTTCAGTTTATCCCACATTGCTCACCATTACAGTGTCCGTATAGTCCAGTGCTTGACTGGAATAGCTGTCCTCCAATAAACCCACATGTTGTTTGAGATTTGGCAGAGCCCACCGCATGGCCAGCGATCCATAAGCACTCGATAACGATTTTATTTACAACGCAACTCTGTTAAAGATGCACAACTAGCACGTCAGGCGAGTTCCATAAAATGTTGCACGGTTTACCTCGATCAGGAAACAAGTGTCCTCTAGTACACTTCAGCGACAAACCCATGTAGTTTTCACCGTTCGGATAAGCAACCCGCGTTGCAGTGTTCCGCCAGTAAGCACTGTGCGAGATTTCATGTGCGATATGTTGTGCTGTCCAGGAAGTAAAGTTCGGTCCCTAAATATCCGGGCGCCTACGGGAGGCTGAACGGCAAATCCAGTGGTGCCACGCCGCGGGCTCTGCTGTAAGCAGTCGTGTTTATGACTGGCGCCAAACAGCGCCATAATAACAGCAACAGCTTGTTCCGCCGGACCAGGCGTTGAGAGCCGCACTCCCTCTCCCCCCCCCCCCCCCCCCCCCGACTTGTGTTCTTTACGATCCCACTCTCTCTCACTCTTCCTCTTTCCCTCCCCCACGCCGCGTCACATGTGCTGCTGCGGGCCGGCTCTGCAGAGGTTTTACTGTCGAATTAACATACGTCGGCGGCCGCTACAGTCGTCTACACTGGCGTTGCGTCTTCCGCCCTGCTACCAGTCACTGTCGTCGTGTAACAAACTGACTCGCCGCTTCCGAGAGCCTGCTGTGGTAATTGGGCCAGTGCAGAGTAGGACAAAACACGCAAGAGTGTTTCCATTTAGCCTCTAGCTCCACAGTTATTTAGTCAGCTACATTGATACGTAATATGCCTACTTACGCGCTGTGTTTACAGTGAAGTTTGGATGATCTTGTGCTCTATGACGTGTCTGATGCACCTGTCGACGATCGCCTACCCTGCGCAAGCCTTTTCAGCTATACATAACTACTGCAATCCATATCCATTTGGACTTGTTTACTGTAGCCAAGCCGAAGTCTTTTTCTACAGTTTTTACCATTCCTTTTCAATACATTATGGGAGTGGCAGTGATCAATGTGTTATAAATATTTACTATTAAAAACAGTCTTGATCACGATTTATATTTATTAAGGTGACTGGTTTCGACCACTGCTGTGGTCATCTCCAGCTGAAAGAGGTTCCTACTCAGTGGTCGAAACGGGTCACCTTAATAAATATAAATCGTGATCAAGACTGTTTTTAATAGTAAATATTTTACCATTCCCTCCTTACTCACTTCCATTAACAAACTAAAGATTCTTTGAGCCTCAGGATGAGTCCTATCAACCTATCCCTTTTTTTGGCAATTTATGCTATAAATTTATTTTTCCCCTAGTTCGATTCACTACTTCTTCAGTTATTCGACATACGCACCTTATTTTCGACATTCGTCTATGTGGGCGACTTTCGAAAGGTGCTTTTCTCTTCTTGTTTGAATTGCGTACCGTCCACCTTTCACTAGACAAACACTTCGAGAGCAGACTTTCTAAGTTTTTGTTCCTTCTCCTTTAATTGGTTCAAATGGCTCTGAGCACTATGGGACTCAACTGCTGAGGTCATTAGTCCCCTAGAACTTAGAACTACTTAAACCTAACTAACCTAAGGACATCACAAACGTCCATGCCCGAGGCAGGATTCGAACCTGCGACCGTAGCGGTCTTGCGGTTCCAGACTGCAGCGCCTTTAACCGCACGGCCACTTCGGCCGGCTCTCCTTTAATTACATATTGATAATATTTCGCATATTTTTTTGTATCATCATATTCTTGAGGGGTCTGTGCCACACTCGAACAGTCAGCTCTTACCAACTGAAGTCGGGACTGACGTGACCAGGCCACGGTTCTCCAATCATCTGGGGTCCAACCCGATGCGGTCACGAGCCCAGGAGAAGCGCTGCAGGCGATGCCGTACTGCTAACAAAGGCACGCGCGTCGGTCGCCTGCTGCTCCAGATTTCGCCACACTGTCCTAATGGATACGTTCGTCTCACGTCCCACATTGATTTTTGCAGTTATTTCAAGCATGTTGCTCGGCTGTTAGCACTGACGGCACTACGCAAACGCCGCTGCTCTCGGTCGTTAAGTGAAGGCCGTCGTCGACTGCATTATCCGTGGTGAGAGGTAATACCCGAAATTTGGTATTCTCGGCACACTCTTGACAACTTGGATCTCGGAGTATTGAATTCCCTAACGATTTCCGAAACGGAATGTCCCATGCGTCTAGCTCCCACTACCATTCCGTGTTCAAAATCAACGGCCGCTGAGGCCGACCGGATCTAGGCGCTTCAGTCCGGAACCAGGCTGCTGCTACGGTCGCAGGTTCGAGTCCTGCCTCGGTCATGGATGTGTGTGATGTCCTTAGGTTAGTTAGGTTTAAGTACTTCTAAATCTAAATCACCAGTTTAGTATTGAGGGCAGCGTGGAGGATAAAAATCGTAGAGGGAGACGAAGAGATGAATACACTAAGCAGATTCAGAAGGATGTAGGCTGCAGTACGTACTGGGAAGATTCAAATGGCTCTGAGCACTATGGGACTTAACAGATGAGGTCATCAGTCCCCTAGAACTTAGAACTACTTAAACCTAACTAACCTAAGGACATCACACACATCGATGTCCGAGGCAGGATTCGAACCTGCGACCGTAGCGGTCTCGCGGCTCCAGACTGAAGCGCCTAGAACCACTCGGTCACCTCGGCCGGCGTACGTACTGGAAGAAGCTGGCACAGGATAGAGTAGCATGGAGAGCTGCATCAAACCAGTCTCAGGACTGAAGACCACAACAAAAAATCTACGGGACTGATGATGTCAGATGTTAAGTCCCATAGTGCTCAGACCCATTTTTTTTTCCAAAATCTGTTAATTTATGTCGTGCGACCGTAATCTCGTCGGTAACTTTTTCACGTGAATCAACTGAGCACAAATGATAGCCCCGCCAATGGGCTGCCTTTTTATACCTTGAGTGCGCAATATTATCGCCATCTGTATACGTGCATATCGTTGTCCCATGACGCCTATCTTCTCAGTGTATATCTGTTCCACCCAGCTAGAGTACGTTTTGTAGGGAATGGGCCACTCCGGCCCGGTTTCAGTGCTGCAGGCAGAGTGTGTATACCTGGCTCTATAGGTGGGGGTGTCGCGGCAGGCTAGCGCGGCACGGCAGGTCACGCATCCGCGGACGCTATATTTCGCGGTAAGCCCCATAACGGCGCGCCGGGCACTCGTGTAAAATGAGAAATGGCCGACAATAAAGCGGCGCCTCCTTTCTGGCGGGCGGCGCCCTTAGCCGCCGCAAACTACCCATTACGGCCAGCACGCAGCCGCGGCGGCGTCTAATTTTCGAATTGCCGCGTCCCGCGATGGCGACGGCGATGGAGTCGGCGGGCACACTTTTAAGTACGTGCCGCGCTTCCCGAGCCAAACGAGCCCCTGCACTGGCCCGCTTTTATGGCTCCGGAGTGGCCCGAGACGGGACTGTCTCTGTACAGTAAATCCCAGGCGCCACTGGCAACTGCCTGCGGTCTACCACCATCTGGATCCGCATCCGCCTCTCCCAACCACTTGCCGCCCATCTCGCTGTTTACGATTTGCAGTCGGGACCACTCTCTTGAAATTGAATTAGGTGTCACTTATGTTCTCGAGTGTACCTGCTTAATATCACAAGCCATCTTCAACCGCTCCTCGTCCCGTTCGCACAACTTATGTAGCGTCTGGCGAATTTCTGCACTAAGGCAGTTCGCAAAATATCGATGTAGCGATGTTGCTGTTGTTGTTCTTGTTGTGGTCTTCAGTCCTGAGACTGGTTTGATCCAGCTCTCCACGCTACTCCATCCTGTGCAAGCTTCTTCATCTCCCAGTACCTACTGCAGCCTACATCCTTCTGAATCTGCTTAGTGTATTCATCTCTTGGTCTCCCTCTACCATTTTTACCCTCCACGCTGCACTCCAATGCTAAATTTGTGATCCCTTGATGCCTGAGAACATGTCCTACCAACCGATCCCTTCTTCTAATCAAGTTGTGCCACAAACTCCCTCATCCCCAATTCTATTCAACACTTCCTCATTAGTTTTGTGATGTACCCATCTAATTTTCAGCATTCTTCTGTAGCACCATATTTCGAAAGCTTCTATTCTCTTCTTGCCTAAACTATATATCGTCCATGTTTCACTTCCATACATGGCTACACTCCATACAAATACTTTCAGAAACGACTTCCTGACATTTAAATCTATACTCGATGTTAACAAATTTCTCTTCTTCAGAAACGCTTTCCTTGCCATTGCCAGTCTACATTTTATATCGTCTCTACTTCGACCATCATCAGTTATTTTGTTCCCCAAATAGCAAAACTCCTTTACTACTTTAAGTGTCTCCTTTCCTAATTAATTCCCTCAGCATCGCCCGACTTAATTCGAATACATTATCCTCGTTTTGTTTTTGTTGATGTTCATCTTATACCCTCCTTTCAAGACACTGTCCATTCCGTTCAACTGCTCTTCCAGCTCCTTTGCTGTCTCTGACATAATTACAATGTCATCGGCGAACGTCAAAGTTTTTATTTCTTCTCCATGGATTTTAATACCTACTCCGAACTTTTCTTTTCTTTCTTTTACTGCTTGCTCAATATACAGATTGAATAGCATCGGGGAGAGGCTACAACCCTGCCTCATTCCCTTCCCAACCACTGCTTCCGTTTCATGTCCCTCGGCTCTTATAACTACCATCTGCTTTCTGTACAAATTCTAAATAGCCTTTCGCTCCCTGTATTTTACTCCTGCCACCTTCAGAATTTGAAAGAGAGTATTCCAGTCAACATTGTCAAAAGCTTTCTCTAAGTCTACACATGCTAGAAACGTAGGTTTGCCTTTCCTTAATCTTAGAAAGGTTTGCCTTTCCTTAATCTTTCTTCTAAAATAAGTCGTAGGGTCATTATTGCCTCACGTATTCCAATATTTCTACGGAATCCAAACTGATCTTCCCCGAGGTCGGCTTCTACCAGTTTTTCCATTCGTCTGTAGAGAACTCGCGTTAGTATTTTGCAGCCGTGACTTATTAAACTGATAGTTCGGTAATTTTCACATCTGTCAACAGCTGCTTTCTTTGGGATTGGAATTATTATATTCTTCTTGAAGTCTGAGGGAATTTCACATATCTCATACATCTTTCTCACCAGATGGTAGAGTTTTGTCAGGACTGGCTCTCCCAAGGCTGTCAGTAGTTCTAATGGAATGTTGTCTACTCCCGGGGCCTTGTTTCGATTTAGGTCTTTCAGTGCTCTGTCAAACTCTTCACGCAGTATCATATCTCTCATTTCATCTTCATAGCGATATTTTTATCAAATAGTATCGGTATACAGAGGGGTCGAAAAAAATGTATCCACTGTTTAAAAGTCCATAACTGGCAAACTAATTGACGGAGTTCTCTCATCTTTGGTAGTGAAATAGTTTGTAGTTCCGGCAATCGCCACACAAGCGTTGTATTTCGTTGTTTTGTTTTGTCAGATGACAGTCGCCAGATAGTCAGTGTTTTGTTCTTAGTTGCACCTAGTCACTCGAGTAAACATGACTGGCGCAAGGCATTCGATGAAAGGAAGTCAGTTTTGAAGTGGTATTTTAACTACGAAAACATTAATGAGGTTCAACGGCAATGAGTATCGAACAGAGCCACCGTCACGTTTAAGGATTCGTCGCATTCGAGACATATTTGAAGCGGAAGGCTGTGTTAAAGATGTACACAAACAACGATCTGGACGACCTGTAACAGTAACGAGTTCAGCTAACTCCCGTCGTGTGTCACAACAATTCACTCGCTCACCACAGAAATCTGTGAGACAGTGTGCCCGTGAAACTGAAGTGAGTCGCTCAAGTGTTCGGCGAATTTTGAAGACAGCAAAGTGGAAGTGCTACATCCCACGATTGCTACACGCAATGAACGAGGACGAGCGAGATCGTAGAATGGAGTACTGCGAGTGGTTTACTAACATGGTACGCAAGGATCAAGAGTTTGCAGAGATGATTGTGTGGTCTGATGAGGCACAGATCAAACTCGATGGTACAGTAAATCGACACAATTGCATCTACTGGGCCACTCAAAATCCGAACGTCCATGTAGACAAAGCCGTGAATTTTCCAGGAGTATATGTGTAGTGTGGGTTGTCTTACCGGGGCTTGGTTGGGCCATTCTTCTTTGGCGACACAGTTACCGGTGAGGTGTACCTTCAGAAGCTTCAGACATCAATTTTACCTGTCATTCGAGACTTGTATGGAGACGGAAGAGTTTACTTTCAACAAGATGGTGCCCCAGCCCTCTACCAAAATCGTGTTAGGGCGTATCTCGACGAAAATCTACCAGGGAGATTGATAGGCTGTAGAGGTGCAGTGGGGTATCCACCACGTTCCCCAGACCTAACTCCTCTGGACTTTTACCTGTGAGGAACACCAAAGGACGTCGTTTATCGACAAAAGCCACGCACATTGGATGAACTTCGAGAATCCATCGTACATTCATGTGCAGATATCCAACTGAACACGTTGCAGTCATTAGTTCGTGCTGCAGTTCGGCGGCATCGTTTGTGTATGGATGTTAATGGTGACCATTTCGAACGCCAAAGTTATGTCTTTAAGTTGGACATTAAGCTACACTTTCACCAAAAATGAGACAACTAGGACAATTAGTTTGCAAGTTATGGAGTTTTAAACAGTGGATACATTTTTTGTTCCCCTCTGTACATTAGCGATAGTTTTCCACCAGTATATCGATGTATCGGTGTCAAAATGGCAGTATCGTCTGTCGATGTTTTTTATTTGATATTATATTTTTTCACATTTTTTGATGAGGGGATATACTGATGTAATCGGCGCTTGGCGCTACCAACAGAAACTGGAACGTTTAGTTTCAGTACGTACTCCTGACACTACAACTGCAAGATCGCTGGCGTTCGCAGACATGAAAAATAGGGAAGTCGACGAGAAGCTTTCTGGACACATCCGATATGTGACGAAACCTAGCGATGGAGGACCCATCGAACACGTTATATTGTGCCATTTACATGCGGCTACCATTGTTAGCAAAGTGGTTATCGCTAAGCGTGAACATGCATTGTTCTCCTTTCAATTCTTGCTCTGAGGGGGATAGACAGGTGGCTAGCTTATTGATGTACAGAATATGTAAAACTAAATCAATACTTAAATATGCAGCTGCAAAACCGGCAGTATATGTACAATCTGCAGCCGATATTTTTATAGGCAGGTACGTTGTAACTTTTTCCTTCGATATACCGTCATAAATACTTTTTTCGTTGTATCGAGCCAATAGTGACTCTCTTTAAACATCGATGTATCGGATTCCCGATATTTTAAAAAATATCGACAGTCCTATTCTGCACACTCTTAGCGCCGTGCGTTGCGCGAGACCAGTTTTGGCGACGTAGTGCCCCGTAGACAGCCTCCGTAACGTTTGTTGACGGAATAAGATTACTTCAAGGCACTACTACCAACAAAGGTTGGGCAAGAATCTGAAAGGACCGCGGAAATGCCTGGTCGAACTTAATGCGGATGCCAAGCAAGCCTGCAGGTTGCGCTGTTGTATTTGACCACGAGCGGCGTCTGTGCTGTTGTGACTGCATTATGTCGGAGCTCAGTGCTTCCGAACAACGGCAAATTGTTGGTGATCGTACAGTGGATGCTTCCGTAACCAAGGTAACTTTAGTGTTCAGTGTTCGAAGAAGGACCGTATCGGGGTTTATACTGCATACATGAAAAGCGGAAAGACTTACGTGCTAAGTCACAACGCGGACGTTGATCGATCGTTACGGACGGACGTCGAAGAGGATTGTGACAAAAAATAGAGGACGACTGCTGAAGTCACTGCAGAACTGAATGTCGCACTCGCGAATTCTAACAGCACTAAAACGATAGTAAGGGAGGTCCAGAAGCAGGAAATTGAAAGGGCGAGCTGGAATTCCAAAACTACTCATCAGTGATGCAAATGCCCGTGACAGGAAAACATGGTGCCGAAGCCATAAGACCTGGAGTATGGAGAAATGGGAGAAAGTCGGATGAATCTTGTGTGCCATTGTTTCCAACTTCTGGACGAGTTTTTGTCCCAAGAGTGAAACGTGCCGGGGATTCGGTAACGGTTTTGGCAGCCGTATCGTGGTTTTCAAAATGGCTCAAATTTGGCTCTGAGCACTATGGGACTTAACATCTATGGTCATCAGTCCCCTAGAACTTAGAACTACTTAAACCTAACTAACCTAAGGACATCACACAACACCCAGTCTCACGAGGCAGAGAAAATCTCTGACCCCGCCGGGAATCGAACCCGGGAACCCGGTATCGTGGTTTTCCATCAGCCCAGTTGGTACTCTGTATTACTGTTGTTGTTGTTGTTGTGGTCTTCAGTCCTGAGACTGGTTTGATGCAGATCTCGATGCTACTCTACTCCATCCTGCTTCTTCATCTCCCAGTACCTACTGCAACCTACCTTCTGAATCTGCTTAGTGTATTCATCTCTTGGTCTCCCTCTACGATTTTTACCCTCCACGCTGCCCTCCAATGCTAAATTTGTGGTCGCTTGATGCCTCAGAACATGTCCTACCAACCGATCCCTCTTCTAGTCAAGTTGTACAACAAACTCCTCTTGTCCCCAATTCTATTCAATACCTCCTCATTAGCTATGTGATCTACCCATCTAATCTTCAGCATTCTTCTGTAGCACCACATTTCGAAAGCTTCTATTCTCTTCTTATCCAAGCTATTTATCGTCCATGTTTCACTTCCATACATGGCTACATTCCATACAAATACTTTCAGAAACGACTTCCTGACACGTAAATCTACACTCGATGTTAACAAATTCCTCTTCTTCAGAAACGGTTTCCTTGCCATTGCCATTGGCATTATATCATCTCTACTTCGACCATCATCAGTTATTTTGCTCCCCAAATAGCAAAAGTCCTTTACTACTTTAAATGTCTCATTACCTAATCTAATTCCCTCAGAATCACACTTAATTCGACTACATTCCATTATCCTAGTTTTGCTTTTGTTGATGTTTCTTATACCCCCCTTTCAAGACACTGCCCATGCCGTTCAGCTGCTCTTCCAGTCCTTTGCTGTCTGACAGAATTACAATGTCATCGGCGAACCTCAATGTTTTTTTTCTCCATGGATCTTAACTCCTAGTCCGAATTTTTCTTTTGTTTCCTTTACTGCTTGCTCAATATACAGATCGAATAACATTGGGGAGAGGGCTACAACACTGTCTCAGTTCCTTCCCAACCATTGTTTCCCTTTCATGCCCCTCGGCTCTTATAACTGCCGTTTGGTTTGTGTACAAATTGTAAATAGCCTTGCGCTCCCTGTATTTTACTCCTGCCACCTTGAGAATTTGAAAGAGAGTATTCCAGTCAACATTGTCAAAAGCGTTTTCTAAGTCTACAAATGCTAGAATCGTAGGTTTGCCTTTCCTTAATCTATCTTCTAAGATAAGTCGAACGGTCATTATTGCCTCACGTGTTCCAATATTTCTACGGAATCCAAACTGATCTTATTACTACCAAGCATTATGCGACAGTTTCGGCTGACCGCTTCATCCCATGGTATAATGTTTGTTTCCCAGTGGTGACACTGTCTTCCAAGACTACAGGGCCCCTACGCACACAGCTCGCATCGTCCATGACTGGTTTTGTGAGCACGATGATGGATTGTCGCATCTTCCCTGGCCGCCACAGTCACCAAATCTCAGTATTACTGAGCCTTTGTAGTATACTTGGGAGAGAAGAATGTGTGATGGCTATCCACATCCACCATTCTTACCTGAAGTTGACGCTTGGGAATGTTCCCTTGTGAGTGGACTGTGCTCCGCTTACACAATGCGCTAAACAGTGTCGTCTCACGCACAACTGATTAGTTTGATAGTTTTACTGAATTGTCGTACACCAGGCTGGCAGAAATGTGTGCTAGGAGTATTTTTGCGCTTTGTGTTACGTGCTGGAAGACGAATATTACTCAGAAGAGCTAACAGCTGAATGAGGAACGCTGCCCGCAATATTACGGGCGCGGCAGCCCTGACCAAGATTGTCGCGAATGGGTCGCGGATGTGAGTAGAAATGCGTAAGATTGCATAAGACGAACCTGTAGGAAAGCAACCTAACGTCAGCCTGGGCGCTGGGAAGCAGGAGAGGTTGCGTTTTTGTGCTAAGGGACGCTGGAGCTACGTGACCAGCTACGACAGAATGTTCTAGAAGGACGACAGGACACGGCAGACGCGCGTGATCGCGGGGGATTGCATCAGACGAACCTATACAGGGTGTTACAAAAAGGTACGGCCACACTTTCAGGAAACATTCCTCACACACAAATAAAGAAAAGATGTTATGTGGACATGTGTCCGGAAACGCTTAATTTCCATGTTAGAGCTCATTTTAGTTTCGTCCACCTACGCTCAATGGAGCACATTATCATGATTCATACGGGATACTCTACCTGTGCTGCTAGAACATGTGCCTTTACAAGTACGACACAACATGTGGTTCATGCACGATGGAGCTCCTGCACATTTCAGTCGAAGTGTTCGTACGCTTGTCAACAACAGATTCGGTGACCGATGGATTGGTAGAGGCGGATCAATTCCGTGGCCTCCACGCTCTCCTGACCTCAACCCTCTTGACTTTCATTTATGGGGGCATTTGAAAGCTCTTGTCTACGCAACCCCGGTACCAAATGTAGAGACTCTTCGTGCTCGTATTGTGGACGGCTGTGATACAATACGCCATTCTCCAGGGCTGCATCAGCGCATCAGGGATTCCATGCGACGGAGGGTGGATGCACGTATCCTCGCTAACGGAGGACGTTTTGAACATTTCCTGTAACAAAGTGTTTGAAGTCACGCTGGTACGTCCTGTTGCTGTGTGTTTCCATTCCATGATTAATGTGATTTGAAGAGAAGTTATAAAATGAGCTCTAACATGGAAAGTAAGCGTTTCTGGACACATGTCCACAGAACATATTTTCTTTCTTTGTGTGTGAGGAATGTTTCCTGAAAGTTTGGCCGTACATTTTTGTAACACCCTGTATAAGCAGGGCCGTTGGTGTTGCTGGGAGATTCCTTCGACAGTTGCCTCAGACGCTGGACCTGTGTTAATCTGCCCTCGGGACGGGACTTAGTTTCTCGTGGCACCTAGCTGCGCAGGGTACATGCGGGATTTCACGACTTACATTCGATGTGTCTGTGCCTCTTAAGGTTCGACAGTGGTCTTATCCTACCTCCTGTTTCGTCTCAGTTATTTCATCAGAAGTATACGTCCTTTATCCCACCGAGTTACCTTATCTGCAAAGAATTTCCAGCTTGTTTTCCAGCACCGGGACTTCGAGTTGTACGAGCCACCTCATTACCGGATTTAGCGTCTAGCTCCCATCCTGATCCGCTCGCTGGAAACTACAGACGCGACAAGATGTGCCCATGATATGAAGGGCATGACAATGCTTCCAACGCTGAAGCCAACGTAATGTTACGAGCACGACAGTCTAAATGTTTAGGGGCACTTTTGGGCAAGCTACGGAGGGAGTTGGTGTGCAGGGCAGGTAAAGTTGCGGAGTCGGCTGCGTCAACCCCTGCGGCGCTGGCAATGAAGATTAATTGCCGGGCGCTGCGCTGCGTCACGCACGCGCGGCCGGGCAGCCGGCGTTGATGTATGGCGGCTGGATTGATAGCGGCGCCCTTTGTGATCCTTAATAGGTGCCGCGGCCTTCCCTTCCAGGGTCCGTCTGCGGGGCGGCCAAGTGTTTTGCAGGCGCGGCTGCACCCTTTGTTTGGCCGGCCGTGTTTTCCGCGTGTCAGCCCGAGGACGGCCACTCGGCTGCCCGCGAAGCGTTGCAAAAAGCCGCGCCGCGCCCACGCGCCCGCAGCGGCACAGTAAGCGTGGCGCATTCGCGGCGCTTCTTCGCCCCCCTCTGGCACGCTGCCGATTAATCATTCGCAGCTGCGGCTTCCCGTCGTCGCGTCCCAGCGAGGCATATCGCCAGTTACGGTACTGGATTCTCACTCGGGGTCAGATCCAGTCTCGGCCACTCCCTGTTACCTTGCACTGCAAGGAGAATGTTACACGCCAGAAAAGACAGAAAGTTGTAACGGGACATGCTCCTCTAGCATTACTTTTCCTCAACAGTAGTTGTCGATACCAGTATTATTTTACGGATTTTGGACAGGTCAGTATTATCTCAGTTGCTTTTCTGAAAACTTTCATGTACTTTTATGCACAGTATGTTATATTTCAAGCTAAAATTTATGAAAAGGAATTACTTTATAAAATATTTTAGTTTCGATGCTACAATCGATAAGTACTAGTTCCGAATATGCAGTTAAAATTATTTTTTTAGAAACATTTAAAATTTATATTTGTTGTAGGTTGCCAGGAGAGCCAACACCGGGTACTAGAGGAAGCCGAAATGCTCGCGTTTTAGCTCACGCAGGCTGGCGTGAGGTCTGGAACAGGACAAGGAATTTAGACTTTAGAAAAACGGACGTAGCAGGTGGAATACTTAACTTTAATCCATCAATGATGAGCGTCGCTCTTGACTGTACATGACTCAGTATCAATAGTAACTGGTAATGGCGCCTTGCTAGGTCGTAGCAAATGACGTAGCTGAAGGCTATGCTAACTATCGTCTCGGCAAATGAGAGCGTAATTTGTCAGCGAACCATCGCTAGCAAAGTCGGTTGTACAACTGGGGCGAGTGCTAGGAAGTCTCTCTAGACCTGCCGTGTGGCGGCGCTCGGTCTGCAATCACTGATAGTGGCGACACGCGGGTCCGACGTAGACTAACGGACCGCGGCCGATTTAAAGGCTACCACCTAGCAAGTGTGGTGTCTGGCGGTGACACCACAATATTATTAATAATGCAAATTGCACTGGCTACTATGTTTATTTCTGGATTCATTTATGAAATAATAATCGGAAGTAATAATATAAGAGGAACTAGTAGAAATTCATTTATTAAGAAGAATTGTTCACCCTTTAGAATACAGTTATTTCCGCAGAGTGTGGGAGTCGCAAGTGTGCCTCTAATGTGACTGGATGTATTTTTGTGCGAACAATGTTCAAATGGTTCAAATGGCTCTGAGCACTATGGGACTTAACTTCTGGGGTCATCAGTCCCCTAGAACTTAGAACTACTTAAACCTAACTAACATAAGGACATCACACACGTCCATGCTCGAGGCAGGATTCGAACCTGCGACCGTAGTGGTCGCGCGGCTCCAGGCTGTAGCGCCTAGAACCGCTCGGCCACTTCGGCCGGCGTGCGAGCAATGTAATTGCGGCTTTGTTCACGTGAAAAATCAAAAGACTGTGTGATATAATAAAATGTGAGAAAATATATTTACGTAAAAACAAGAAGTATACAACAACAATCTTCAAATCTGTTTGGTTCAATCCAACCGCGAGGACCTAAAATACTATATTCTCGGCTTCAAAAATCAGACGCCAAGACAAGAAGTAGAGCCATTGCATCATGACAAGCTAACCTGAAAGTTTATTGTAACCTTCGCCCCTCTCAAATCTTCATAAAAGACTTTAATATGGACAATAGATGGACGTAGAAAGAAAAAATAAATGTCTGTGAAATCTTATGGCACTTAACTGCGAAGGTCATCAGTCCCTAAGCTTACACACTACTTAACCGAAATTATCCTGAAGACAAACACACACACCCGTGCCCAAGGGAGGACTCGAACCTCCGGCGGGATCAGCCGCACAGTCCGTGACTAACGTAGAAAGAACGGAGGGAGGGGGGAGGTGGGGGAGGCAAGGCAGTAAATCGGCCTTAGTCCTTTCGAAGAAACCAGTGGATAAGGATCACTTTTAACGATTGCTTTTGCTGTGCCACTCACTTCATTTCAGAGCCGTGACGAGGGACAGCCGTAAAAGTTACGCAATTAATTTCTTGTTTGCTAGCAGGTACATGTGTGCAGCCCTGTTACACACTGAATTTCCCGCTCTGTCAGAGCAGCCAAAACAAAATGGCGCCGCTTGCAGCCACTTTATCAGCGGGCTGTGCTAGTTTGTTTCGGCGCAGTGACAGAGCACTGCGACACTGTGGCGCGGTGATTTCGGTGTTCACCACACCCACATAGCTTGTCCTCTGAGGCGTATCCCCATTTCTTCATGTTTGCCCCACACCAAGGTGGTCCAGTTCTCAGTCTGTTGAAGACGTTCCTTGGTGGTGACCTGCAGCAAGTTCTTCTCTGGGGTCATCCCAATATTCCTCAGATGATGAACTACGCCAGAGTTGTATAGTACGCATTGCAGGTGGTGTCGGAATTGGTTGTGTTGTCTGCAGGAAACTTTTTCACGATTTCAGTCTTGGTTACTGATGTTTCAGTCCAAACAGGGGCTGTCTTGGGTCTGCCTCCCGCTTCTTTCAACCATTTCAGCTGCAGTTCTCCTACGGACATCTGGAGGTGCTATACCCAAGAGGTAGTAGATTTTAACAACCGGGTTTGCCCGCTGGCAGTATGTCACAATGCGTCCTGTTTCATTTACACTTCATTAATTGTGGTGTTAAGCTAGAAGCTATTGTGTTTTCTTATTATTTTAAAGCTACGTGTTCTTAGACGTGGCAATGTTGATTATTTGTGACATTAGAACTGGCCATGGGTTGAGTAATTTAAATGCCGTTCCCAAATCGAGAGATAGTGTCGAGGGATTGAATAGGAAGTTTCATCTGTGTGCAGCAACCGATAGCTAAGTAGACAGTTGCTTCAAGGTTTGCTATTTGCCGAGACACAACACATGCTGACGAGTTTAGCTATCGCACACATATCCAGCAGAATGCCACGTGTGATGGGAAAAAAAAGGATCTGCGAAATATAAATGCTTACCAACGATACGTGAACTGCCGACCGGTGTGGCCGAGCGGTTCTACGCGCTTCAGTCCGGAACCGCGCTGCTGCTACGGTCGCAGGTTCGAATCCTGCCGCGGGCATGGATGTGTGTGATGTCTTTAGGTTAGTTACGTTGAAGTAGTTCTAAGTTTAGGGGACTGATGACCTCAGATGTTAAGTCCCATAGTGATTAGAGCCACTTGAACCATTTGATACGTGAACTATATTCATTACCTGTAGCCCTTTCGACACTAAATACGTTTTTGTAATTGTAAATGAAATTGAAGTACCTGAACATTTAGGCTTAGTAACGGCGAGTGATAACAAGATACACTTGCGAATAACCAGCACAGTCGTTGTACGGCAGTTTGGAGGAAGAAAATTTGCGTGCAGAATGACGGCCGTGGTCGCACGATCATGTTTGTTAGGCTGGAAAGAGTAAAAGTTATCTGAAATAAATCAGTACTTATTAATGACAGAATAACATATAGCAATGGAACCTTGATCGCTGTTGGCCAAACAGTGTTGGTAAACAGCTTGCATTTGTACGTGCTATAGACGTGACACACAGAAAAGAAACGAGAACGCAGAAATATTTTCCCATTTTGTTCGTCATTCATGTTTTTACGGTGACTAATTGTAAGACGTTCTTTCACCTCAGCTGTATTCCAGAGCTGAATCAGATTCCTGACCGACGTAGGACGGCACGATTTCCAAATGCGGAGGGCGTCTGCCGTGCTTGCTGGCTCACGGAAAGCGAGAAGGAGGCGTGCGTGATAGGGGGCAAGCTGTAATGGCAGATGATGTGGGGTGGGAAAAGCAGTAGCTTTACGTGTCATAAAAAATTCCTCTTTAATTTTGTTTTTCGTTACGCCGGTTGCTGCCTCTGCCGCAGCAGCGGCGAGGTCGCGGGGGCGGTCGAAATAATAATTTCATGAGGAAGGCCCTCTCCTCTGGGGAACACTACACAAGCCCGGGTAATGACATTCATTAAAAAGAAGCCTAAGAATGAAGATGGCTGCGCGGTCCGCGCGCTTGTAATAGGAAATGTCAGAAAGCTTTTATACCTCTGCGAGGATAGCGGGAGTAGAGCAGAGCCGAGGAGGAGGGGAGCCGGTCCTTTTTTTATTTTTACGGTCGTCATTCCATACGACGTCATTACGCCGTTAAAAAATAATAAGCGGCTCGGAGTGACAGCCGCTACCGCGCCGGGCACTTAGCCGACCGCAGCTCGCGGGTGGGGTGTGTAGGGGAAGGGGAGGGGGGAAAGCCACGCCCAGTCGCGTCTAATGACGCTTACCTTCCGGCGGCGGCGGCCGGTAAACAGGCGCTAGCCGCTACCCGCAGCTCGTGCTGCAGCGTACGGACAGATCAAGCGGCCGTCTCGCGTTCGCCAGTCGGGCAACATATATCCCCGTCGTAAAACTAGGCTGCGCAGGCCCATTTCCGTCCACCTCACCCCGTTTCGCCCTTCGCCCTGATACGTTGCCGTGACCGGTACCATCTGACCGATCAATAAGATTTGATATTTGCGTGTGATTGATTTCCCCTTTGTTCCAAAGATCGTTATTGTTGTTTGTGTTTTTCGATTCCGGAGGACTCTTGCTTGTGGACATCATGCCAAGTGGAACCACCTTAAATTATGATGCATATGTGATGACACTGAAGAAACTTCGCCGGCCCGAGTGACCGAGCGGTTCTAGGCGCTACAGTCTGGAACTGCGTGACCGCAACGGTCGCAAGTTCGATTCCTGCCTCGGGCACGGATGTGTGTGATGACCTAAGGTTAGTTAGGTTTAAGTAGTTCTACGTCATAGGGGACTAATGACCTCAGAAGTAAAGTCCCATAGTGCTCAGAGCCATTTGAACCATTTTTGAAGAAACTTCAAGCTCGACTGAATCGTGTTCGACTACATCGGAAAAAGCAGGATGTTTTGCTGTTGCACGACAACGCACGGCCACATGTCAGTCAAAAAATCATGGAAGCGATCACAAAGATTTGATATTTGCGTGTGATTGACTTTCTCTTTGTTCCAAAGATCGTTGTTGTTGTTGGTGTTGTTGTTTTTTGTGGTGGTGGTGGTGGTTGTCGTCGTGAGGGTATTGTCTTCTGTCCGAAAACACCTTTGATGCAGCTGCCTACGCTAGCCTATCCTTTGCAAGCCTGTCTACCTTCATCTGCGTTCACGACTAAGTTTTTGGCGGAGATTTCATAGACGCACTTTCAGACTATTTTTCGACTGTGCCACTCTCGAATAGCACGTCAGAAAAATGAACAGCTAAATCCATGCGAGCTCTGATTTCTATATTGTTTTATTACGATGCTTATTTCTCCCGATGTACGAGGGTCACTCCAAAGGAAATACACACTATTTTTGTAAAAATACAGCTTTCATTCTGCATGTGTGAAAGTTTTACAGTGTGTAGATACATCCTTACCGCTTGTTTTCAAACTTAGTTCAACCTGTTCCCGTGAGTGGCGCCGTCACAGCATCTCTTCAAGATGGCTGCTACACTTGACCTTCGTTAGAAGCAACGTGCTGTCATAGAATTCCTGTGCTGTGAAAACGAGACAGTGGGAAACATCCACAAGAGGTTGAAAAAGGTGTACGGAGATGCTGCTGTCGATCGCAGTACAGTTAGCAGGTAGGCAAGCAGGTTACGTGACGAAAGCGGGCACGGCAATATTGAGGATTGTCCTCGCAGCGGCAGGCCTCGTGCTGCACACACAGACAATGTGCAGAGAATTAACGAATTGGTGACTGCTGACTGGCGCATCACAGTGAACGAATTGTCACGCTATGTTTGGAATAGGGGAAGGAAGTGTTTGCAGAATACTGAAAGTGTCGGCAAAAGCAGGCACGGCCACATGTCAGTTAAAAAACCATGGAAGCGATCACAAAACACGGATGGACAACACTGAAACACCCGCCTTACAGTCCTGACCTGACTCCGTGTGACCATCATCTCTTTGGGAAACTGAAAGACTCTCTTCGTGAAACAAGGTTTGAACATGATGACTCCCTTGTGCACGCTGCCAAACAGTGGCTCCAACAGGTTCGTCCAGAATTTTACCGTGCGGGTATACAGGCGCTGGTTCCAAGATGGCGTAAGGCAGTTGAGAGGGATGGAAATTATGTGGAGAAATGAAAATATTGTTCCTGAAGGATGTATCTACCCATTGTAAAACTTTCAAACATGTAGAATAAAAGAAGGATTTAAAAAAAATAATGTGCATTTCTTTTGGAGTGACCCTCGTATAACTGGCACTCAAATGAAAACGAGACGTATGGAAAAAATTAGGCAAGTGCGAGTATGACTCGCGCATTGAGGGTTCCGTACAAACTTAATTATTTATTGGAAGGCAGTTCATCCATCTTGGGAATAGAGAATATTAACGGATATTGGTTGTTATTGATACTGGTGAGATACCGGTCCCAGAAATTGCATGATCGTGTCAAAATCTGTACAGACTAGGCCGGACATACAGAAAGAAGCGAGCAGTGTAAATATGTAGAGAGAGAAGTTTTAATAAACGATTTTTGTTTTCTTACTAAAACATGACCCCATCTTACATTTTCTGTTTGAATGCAGTGATTTTCTACATTATGCTTTTGGCGGGAACCGTGGGCACCACGACCGTGTTATTGTCAATACAGTTCGTAAAGATTTAAATCCTTTATTTTACAGATCCTTTATTTTACTGATCTACGAAAACAGCAGCGGTACTGGTGCTGCGTTAGAAGCGTGAGGTGTCGATGGAGTGCGGGAAGGGTGGGAAGGGGGGGGGGGGGCACACGCCTTTCGGTCTTTTGCCGCAGAAAGGTTCCTCTGCTTACTTCAACAAGTCTGTTCTAGTGATCGCGCTGTCGATAGTACGTTACACGGTAATCTTCCTTCACTCCCCACGTTGTGTCAAACGATAACGGCAATCCGCGACCTGCGTATGGGAGTCGATAGAAAGCGACCTCTAGCGACTTCCTGCGTCTGTCTCTCAGCCCGTACCGGCCACGCGCCGCGCCAGCGGAAGTCGCCCGGAACCACACACTTTCCTTATTAGCACACCTCGGCGACGGCGGCGCAGGCGTGCCGGAATGCCGGTCGCGCACACAAAAGCCGCGTACTCGACAGCCGGTCTTGCCGACCGCAAACACACACGGCCCGCGACGCGCGGGAGCCGCGTGTACAAATATCGCACCCCGGCGACGTAATGCCAGAGCAAATAGAGGCGGCGCGGTCGTTGTTTGCTCTGGACGGGCCGCACTGCACAAAGTAGCGCCGGGCCGCAGGTCCCTGCTCTTTACAGAAGCCACTCTGCTACCTGCTGTCTGCTACTACCTTGTCCCCAAAACCTCACAATCGTCTAATATCCCTAGCAGCTGCCGGTCCAACTATATTCCCGTAGTACGAGGGGCGTTCAATAATGCAACACATTATTTTGTCGGCCAATTTCGGGTGAAAAAAATGCGGAATTTGTTGTGGGACATCGTGGAATGTTTCCGCTTCGGCCCCCATAGTTTCATGAAGTTCCAATGGCGGCGATGTACGTGGCCTTCAGAATGGCGTCTGTAACGGAGGTAGATTCAAGCAGAGAGCTGTCATTGACTTTCTTTTGTCAGAAAACCATAGCATCGCAAATATTCACAGGCGCTTGCAGAATGCTTACGGAGACCTGGCAGTGAACAAAAGCACGATGAGTCGTTGGGCGAGGCGTCTGTCATCATCGCAACAAGGTCGCGCAAACCTGCCCGATCTCCCGGGTGTCGACCGAACGCACACAGCTGTGACTCCTGCATTGTTACGAGGGTCACTCCAAAAGAAACGCACACTGTTTTTTTAAAATTCAGTTTTCATTTTGCATATGTGAAAGTTTTACAGTGTGTAGATACATCCTTCCCACTTGTTTTCAAACTTAGTTCAACCTGTTCCCGTGAGTGGCGCCGTCACAGCATGTCTTCAAGATGGCTGCTACACTTGACGTTCGTCAGAAGCAACGTGCTGCCATAGAATTCTTGTGCTGTGAAAACGAGACAGTCGGAAACATCCACAAGAGGTTGAAAAGGTATATGGAGATGCTGCTGTCGATCGCAGTACAGTTAGTCGGTGGGCAAGCAGGTTACGTGACGAAAGTGGGCACGGCAGTATTGAGGATTGTCCTCGCAGCGGCAAGCCTCGTGCTGCACACACTCCAGACAATGTGCAGAGAGTTAACGAATTGGTGACTGCCGACAGACGCATCGCAGTGAACGAATTGTCACGCTGCGTGGGGATAGGGGAAGGAAGTGTTGGCAAAATACTGGAAGTGTTGGCGTTAAAAAAGGTTTGTGCCAGTTGGGTTCCCAGGATGTTGACAGTGGCTTACAAAGAAACAAGAAAAACCGTATGCAGCGAACTTTTGGAACAGTACAAGAATGGTAGAGATCAATTTCGTGGAAGAATTGTGACAGGTGATGAAACATGGCTCCATCATTCTTCACCAGAGACGAAGAGGCAATTTATGGAGTGGCATCATGCAAATTCACCGAAGAAAAAAAAAAAAAATTCAAAACCACACCTTCGGCTGGAAAAGTTATGGCTGGGGTGTTTTTCGATTCCAATGGACTCTTGCTTGTGGACATCGTGCCAAGTGGAACCACCATAAATTCTGTTACATATGTGACGACGCTGAAGAAACTTCAAGCTCGACTGATTAGTGTTCGACCACATCGGCAAAAGCAGGATGTTTTGCTGTTGCACGACAATGCACGGCCGCATGCCAGTCAAAAAACCGTGGAATCGATCACAAAACTCGGATGGACAACACTGAAACACACGCCTTACAGTCCTGACCTGGCTCCACGTAACTATCATCTCTTTGGGAAACGGAAAGAGTCTCTTCGTGGAACAAGGTTTGAAGATGATGACTCCCTTGTGCACGCTGCCAAACAGTGGCTCCAACAGGTTGGTCCAGAATTTTACCGTGGGGGTATACCCTCGTAGAACGTGCGTCAAAAACGCAAACGAACTGCTCCTTCTCCATGAACAACTCAAGGCTTCACACAAGATCGCAAAACTTCATTGGACTGTTCTTTCCCATCCATGCTATAGCCCAATATCGCACCTTCCGTCTTCCGTCCGTTTGGACAAACGAAGGCAGCATATCACGGGAGGCAGTACATGGATGATGCGGAGGTTACTGATGCAGCAGGAGGTTGGCTCCGATGTCGACCAGTAGCGTGGTACCAGGCCATCCCAGTAAGATGGCGTAACGTTTCGCATTGAAAGGAGATTTTGTTGCAAAATAGGATTTTGTAACCAAGAGAGTAGGAAATAACTTGGTGTATTGGGATTCTGAATGAAACCAACTACGTTACTTACTGAACGCCCTTTCCGCACTTACTCACATCAAGAATTCCGAGGGTAAATCAAAAACTGGGTTAAAACAACAGACTATATCGCAATAATATTTTATGTGATCCGTTTCGACTTTATGTAGACGTCAACTTCAGATAATGAGCACCATCTGGTTGCAGTTGGCGGCTCCTCGGATGTTCGCGTGACGACACTATCTAACTCAGTTGTATAACCAGAGCGCCGTACTCCGCTGGACCATGTTGCCCATATTTATGAAACCAAAAAGCATCTGTACAACATTTTTCTAGTTTATTATAACAGAGCAATATTGACGATGATAATTTTTCAACATAGTCACCCTCATTAAGCCTTTCTGACAAGCAAACGTCACCAACTTGATGATGTGATGTTTCCTTGTGAGTGTATTTCCATGCCATGTCATCTCTCTCTCTCTCACTCTCTCCCTCCTTTTGAATCATCAGTATTCTAACTGGTTTGATGCCGCCCGCAACGAATTGCTCTTCTGTGCCACCTCAGAGTATCAGTTGCAACGAATGTCATCAATTATTAGCTGGATGTATTCCAATCTCTGTCTCCCTCTACAGTTTCTACCTTCCACAGCTCCCTCTAGTAACAAGGAAGTTACTGGAAGCGTGTATTCGTCATCGTCATACTGGCGTATCACCCAGCATGATGGTTTGGGGTGCCATTGGTTATACGTCTCGGTCGCCCCGTGTTCGCATTGACGGCACTTTGAACAGTGGACGTCATATTTCTGATGTGTTACGACCCGTGGCTCTACCCTTCATTCGATCGCTGCGAAACCCTACATTTCAGCAGGATAATGCAGGACCGCATGTTGCAGGTCCTGTACGGGCCTTTCTGGATACAGAAGATGTTCGACTGCTGTCCTGGCCAGCACATTCTCCAGATCTCTCACCAATTGAAAACGTCTTGTCAATGGTGGCCGAGCAACTGACTCGTCACAATACGCCAGTCACTACTCTTGATGAACTGTGGTATTGTGTTGAAGCTGCATGGGCAGCTGTACCTGTACACGCCTTCCAAGCTCTGTTTGACTCAATGCACAGGCGTATCAAGGCCGTTATTACGGCCAGAGGTGGTTGTTCTGGGTACTAATGTCTCAGGATCTATGTACCCAAATTGCGTGAAAACGTAATTACAAGTCAGTTCTAGTATAATATATTTGTCCAATGAATACCCTTTTATCATCTGCATTTCTTCTTGGTGTAGCAATTTTAATGGCCAGTAGTGTAATTCTGTACCACTGATGTAGGGAGCAAGGAAAGATAGCAGCGAAGTTGAAGAGGTGGTAAGAAGGGAAGAAAATGCTACCTCTAGACAACTAAACAAGAGAGTGAGTTTGAATGGCGAACGGCGGGAGGTGGGAGGCAAACCCGGCACCAGAGCGAGCTTCTTGTGGGACAGTGCGCTAACGAAGCGGCCGCAAGCGGTGTGTAGCTTGGACGAGCACGTGCTAACGAGAGACAGGCGCTTGAGAGCCACGTGCCGTACACTTGCGTAGGCAAGACGTCTGCAGCTGGCGAGCTGCAGCGAGGAAGGAGTAAGCTAGTGGCGATGGGCCTGCAGTTGGGCTTGGATCAAAATGACTTTGTGGTCGACGTTTCAGCGAGGCGAGTGGCACGAGCCACCCGTCGGCCAAACGCAGCTACATGCACGGGTTCACGTGCTCGCCGTGTTGTGTCCTTTGTAGGTACCTGCGGAGCCTTACTCGCCGCTTTCACCATGGCTGCTGTCTATAATAAACTTGCCGGTACGGTACTTTGATAAGGGGACTGTGCTTACTATACCAACATCACACATCATCACAACTTGCAGTTTGTACCCACATGTAATAAATTACACTGAAATTAAAAAAAAAGACAGGTAAGGAGGGATAAAAAGAAAAACCTCATGATCCGGGAGCATAGCTACGTGCGTTTCTTGGCGTTTGCTTCCGTCCCTCTTGATTCTACGTCTTGGGGAGGAGCCATCCACGCGTTACGTATTCCGAGCGCGCCGCGGCTGCCCCTGTAACTTCTGCTCCCGTCCACCCCCCTCCCCCTACCCCCATCCCCTACCTGTCTTACTAGTGGTTAACCTGCACCATCCCACACCCTCCCACGCCGCGACTGACGATATTTCTCTACATCCCCAGAGCGGACCAAGTCTCCCCCCCCCTCCCCCCCCCCCTCCTCTCCTGCACTCCCCCCAGAAAGTACGCCCTGATGCTCAGCCCTGGTCACGTACGTGACAACAACGATGTTACATATAAGGTAAAAATACCTAACGATGTATTATAACTGTTCTGATTATAGCTACAAGCCATTATATTAAGACAATCTACATCTACATACATACTCCGCAATTCACCATACGGTGCGTGGCGGAGGGTACCTCGTACCACAACTAGCATCTTCTCTCCCAGTTCCACTCCCAAACAGAACGAGGGAAAAATGACTGCCTGTATGCCTCTGTACGAGCCCTAATCTCTCTTATCTTTGTGGTCTTTCCGCGAAATATAAGTTGGCGGCAGCAAAATTGTATTGCAGTCAGCCACAAATGCTGGTTCTCTAAATTTCCTCAGTAGCGATTCACGAAAAGAACGCCTCCTTTCCTCTAGAGACTCCCTCCCGAGTTCCTGAAGCATTTCCGTAACACTCGCGTGATGGTCAAACCTACCAGTAATCTAGCAGCCCGCCTCTGAATTGCTTCTATGTCCTGCCTCAATCCGACCTTATAGGGATCCCAAACGCTCGAGCAGTACTCAAGAACAGGTCGTATTAGTGTTTTATGAGCGGTCTCCTTTACAGATGAACCACATCGTCCCAAAATTCTACCAATGAACCGAAGACGACTATCCGCCTTCCCCACAACTGCCATTACATGCTTGTCCCACTTCATATCGCTCTGCAATGTTACGCCCAAATATTTAATCGACGTGACTGTGTCAAGCGCTGCACTACTAATGGAGTATTCAAACATTACGGGATTCTTTTTCCTATTCGTCTGTATTAATTTACATTTATCTATATTTAGAGTTAACTCCCATTCTTTACACCAATCACAAATCCTGTCCAAGTCATCCTGTATCCTCTTGCAGTCACTCAACGATGACACCTTCCCGTACACCACAGCATCATCAGCAAACAGCCACACACTGGTATCCACCCTACCAAAAGATCATTTATGTAGATAGAAAACAACAGCGGACCTACCACACTTCCCTGGGGCACTCCATATGATACCCTCACCTCCGATGATCACTCACCATCGAGGACAACGCTCTGTTATGTATTTACAGAGCACCTAAACATGGAAATATACCGAAATGGGTTCATCGTGAATGATATAAAATAAAAACAGTTTACAGAGCAGTGTAGCTGTTCGTAATAATTAAGTCATTAAAAGACATATTTTGCACTGCGGGATCCTAAGAACAAAAGATGTGAAGCGTTCGGGCACGAGGAGTTGATCCAGTTTTGTGACGTCACAACATGGAATTTCACGTTCAGGAGTATTCTGAAGCGTGTGGCACTCTATAAGACAAGTCAGATGTATCCTTCTTGGGAAGGAACGTGGTCAGATGCAAGATGGCCTTCTGTGCCGAAAGTAGAACTTGGGAGACGCCATATTGGATTGTGACGTTTGCAATGTAAGCCTGCATTTGGTGGGTTTTATATTATAACTTGCGTTCTAAGAATAAATGCTGTTTCAAAGCACCGGCACAATGAAGATCTCTAGAAAACGAGTCGTTTTGTGTTGCGATTTTTTTTAGTACAACGACATGAAATATTATTTTCTTTTATTTTCTTGTTTAAAGAATTTTCGTTTTCGGTTGATTTCATACTAATATTTACGTGCTATGAAAGTATGCCGTTTCAAGGCAACGGCGGATTGGAGCTTGATCAAAGACGCGTTGTTGTTGGTAGACTATTTAGACAACCAGGCCATCGTCGGCCGTTGTGGCGGAGCGGTTCTAGGCGCTACAGTCTGGAACCGCGTGACCGCTATGGTCGCAGGTTCGAATCATGCATCGGGCATGGATGCGTGTAATGTCCTTAGGTTAGTTAGGTTTAAGTAGTTCTAAGTTCTAGGGGACTGATGACCTCAGAAGTTAAGTCCCATGGTGCTCAGAGCCATTTGAATTTTTGAACCAGGCCATCGCTGAAATAACGTTCCAGTTACTGCTACACCCACCGTATTCTCCTGACTTGGTAGACTATTTAATAATTTTAAATGTCGGTTACTGACATATGATAGTTAATAAATTTTATCTTATGAGTAAGACTATTATAAAATTCCATCGCACTATTTATAATGGAAGTCTTGAAAGCTGATGCTCTTATTATCTAGAGATATGGAACTCGCGTATATTGAAGATTTTTTCCTCCTGAAGCGTTTAGGAACAAATCTGTCACTGTCGCAGTACTTGTTTTTGGCGACAAGTTTCGAACCAACTCGTTCATTCTGAAGCCTGACCTACTGAGGCTGCACTGAATTTTTGATATTGATAACGAACATCACAGTGGCAATATATGCTTTACAAAGTAGTCACAGATGACGTCAACTACTTAGCAAGTCAGAATGAAACTGTTGCTGATTTGCTAGGTACTTACATGTTGATTGTGACAGTCATCCACGGTTACTTTTTAAGGCATATATTGCCACTGTGATGTTAAGATCAGACGTTCAGTGCATTCTTGGTAGGTGAGGCTTGAAAATGAATCAGTTGATTCGAAACTAGTCGCCAAACATAAGTACTGCAACTGTGACAGATTTGTTAATAAACGCTTCAGGAAACATTAGAAAATTTTGTTGGTCCTATATCAACAAGAACTTCTTATTTAGTTATACTACCGTCGGAACAACTTTGCTAGCATATGGACAAAAAAAGAAACGTGTGTTTCGGTAGAGCTAACGTAGTGGTTTTACACGCGTCCGTTTTCGTAAACGAACCTCGTGATTTGCGAGCCAGATTCAGTTACCAGCCGCCTCTGAACATAGTTGTGAATGCATATCAAGAGTAGCAATACGTTCCACGTGAAGCGCCAGATCGTTTCTAAGGGTGTATCAACCACGATGAAAAACACGTCCCTTCACGGGACGGCTTTAAGTTACATTCCGACGGAGTGTGGATAGGTTATCGTGCCACGCTTTAGTTATGGCTTTCGCGCTTGGTGAACCTGGCCCCGCCAATCGAGGGTCGTTTTGTAGTTCACACCAGTTGGTATATCTACGAAGACGTGACAGTTGATCGCCGAAAGTCGAACTTGAATGTGTTCCTCATACAACGTAGTCCTACAGTGAGTTTGCTGCTATTTTAGTGCAGATAATAGAGTGGCAGAACCGAAAGAAAAGTTGGTGGTGGATTAGGAAGTGGATTCTGAAAAGGATATGAGGAGCAGGTACTGCATTATGATTGACACTCAACTCAGTTGCAAGTACTCATGCGGTTTCAAAGAATATACTACGATTGTCTTAATACTAATGTGATTACCTTATGTAATACTTTTCACCACTGATATAGAAAGCTGAAACTGATATGAGGTAGGCATTTAGTACAGACACAGAAGTGATTTACACTTCATTTTTTTCATTATTCATGAGACGCCATTTGATTCATCATTACAGCTGCAAGTATATAGTACTTCGGCCTAACGGTAGCTGGCGAAACAATCACTAGAAGAGTAACCCTGGACAGTGCAGTGCACTTTTCCATCGTGAGCGGATAACATGCAATATTATCATCAACGACAAGGCTAGACGATATAGTTTCTGTGGAAGGAGGGCGTAAACACTGCAGACATTCGCAGGCAGTCGATGCCAGTGTGTGGAGAGTGTGCGCCGTAACGAAAGGTGCTGCTGGGAAACGGCAACGCTCGTCCAAAAACGAGTCGGAAAATCACGGCTGCCATCGCTGAACTGGGGATCCAGGTATTACCGCACCCACTATATTCTCTTGACTTGGTCCCTGCCGATTACCACCTATTCGGGGCTTCAAAGAAACCTCTGCGCATACTCCATTTCGCAGACTTCCACTAACTGCGAGCAGTTGTCTTACGGTGGATGCGACAGATTCCACAAAAGTGACGATAAGGAAACCTGCAGAAGCTAAAGGGGCCAAGTCAGGAGAATACGGTGGTTGTGGCAGTATCTTGAACGTCATTTCAGCGATGGCCTGGTTGTACAACTCGTATGGGACGAGCGTTGTCGTGTTGCCAGAATTCTTTCAAAATGGTTCAAATGGCTCTAGGCACCACAGGACTTAACATCTGAGGTCATCAGTCCCCTATACTTAAAACTACTTAAACCTAACTAACCTAAGGACATCACACACATCCTTGCCCGAGGCAGGATTAGAACCTGCGACCGCAGCAGCAGCAGCGGGGTTCCGGACTGAAGCGCCTAGAACCCTCGGCCACAGCGGCCGGCCAGAATTCTTTCAGTGACGATCCATTCTCTCCACACATCGCCACTAATTGTCTGTGAATAACTGCAGTGTTTACACCCTCGGTCCACAGAAGCTACGTCATCCAGTGTTGGTCTTGATGATCACGCTCTGTATTGTGCGCTCACGTAATAACAGCAGTCTGGAAAATGGGCTGTATAGTGCAAGGATTACACTTCTAGTGATCGTTCTGCCACCTACGGTTAGACTAAGGTTCTGCACACTTGCAACTGTTCTCCTGAATTAAATGGCGCACCATGAATGATGGGAAGAAATAAGGCATAAATCGATAAGGGAGGGCCCCTTGTACTTACTTTACGGTAGTTAGCCTCAGGTTACTCCGAAGAGTCTGCAATTTTTATTTCGTGTTCCGAAACATACAGATAAATTGGTTCACCTGCATACAATTCCAGAAACCAAAGAGTTTCAGTCCCCCATTTGATCACCCGAGCACTTGTTGAGGTGATGGAGGAGGGAATACATTGGCTATGTGACACTATTCCCAACCAAAATTGTGCAAGGTTACTTTTTAAGAAGTGCCCAGACAGCAATAGCATCTCTCGCGAGTTGCGACGTAGTCGCAGCAAAGTTTTACACTGATCGAGGATTAGCAAACTATGTGTTCTCAGATCTGGAAGATGGTCATTACGGAGCGAAATTAATAACATAATTTTTTAATTTAATTGTCGTGACCACGAAGTTTTTTGAATGGAATTTGTGGTTTCGACTAAACAATAACCTTCTTCAGAATCTCTCATTTTGCTGCACTGCAACAGCTCATAATAATAATATGAGTCGAAGTTATTGTTACGTGGTTATATATATATATATATATATATATATATATATATATATATATATATAGTACGTCTCCTTGTCTTCCTATGAAACATTTTTTATTTATTTTTATTTTCTTAAATTTAAATTCCGCGTATTGCACTATTACAAATAAATTTGAGAACATGATGTGTTTCCACTGGCCACAAGATTGTGTGAATAAAGTGTATATGTTTCGGTAAATATCTTGGAATAAATAGTATCTCTCTCAGAAGGTGGATCTGCGAGACTATAAATTTTTCAAAATGGCTCTGAGCACTATGCGACTTAACTTCTGAGTTCATCAGTCGCCTAGAACTTACAACTAATTAAACCTAACTAACCTAAGGACATCACACACATCCATGCCCAATGCAGGATTCGAACCTGCGACCGTAGCGGTCACTCGATTCCAGACTGTAGCGCCAAGAACCGCACGGCCACACCGGCCGGCTAAATTTTTCAGTTGGCGGCGTTATTAATTGTTCGTTAGTAGCTGGATGTGGATTTAAAGTGCATATTGAAACCCAGAGGAATGTTGCTGATTGATAATATGAGACCGGCAGTGTGAGGCCGTCTCGAAAAAGAGTGGATACGGTTCAAATAAACCGGTGGAGCGCAGTCTGCCCGAAGAAATCAAGTCGACGAGCACGCAGCGGGCCTTTGTAAAGAATCCCTTTGATACTGCGCAGCCAATCTGACCGTTATGTAAGTAAAGCAGCCTCCGGCCAGCCTCATCTTTGTTCTTGCCTTTGGATGGAGGACTGTCCGCGTAACGGCGCCACTACTTTGCAATGGACTCGCATAAAGTTGCCGCTGAGGTATCCGCAGCTGGAAGCTAATAATATGTAAATGCTTCGAACACTTCAGGGGATGATATGATGAGTGGTTGGCATTAACTATGGCGGCACGCGCATGTAGACTACCAATCATGATATACATTTATTTCAATCCAAGTGACTAGTGATAGCTAAACATGTAATTTATATTCACAGTTATTACAGTATCAAATAAATAATGCACATGTTATGGACTCGTCATAACCTCAGGGTACTTGAGCGAGAGTAGACGGTGTTTGTAAACACGTAGGACGGGGATTTATGGTTTTGCGTGTGCTGTGGACAAGTTCACTTCATCATCATGTGGTACAGGCGACGGTTTATGAGTGCATTAGACTACGCAAATTGGAGACTGTGCATCTAGCAGGAGTAGATCTCTCTGCCAGTCTCTTCAGTGTCTTGTGGATCAAACCTTTTATGTCATAAACTGCGTATTAGAAGAGACAGCTTCAGTCATATCTCGAAAGAGGTAGAGGTAGCAGATACATCTAGAAATAGCAGAATAGCATATTAGGCTACATCATTGTGTGTTATTCCTTATAACGTTTCTTTGCAACTGGTTGAGAATTATTCTTTCTCCATCAATCGTAAAATTCCTTACAACGTAGACGCCTTGTCTTTCTCATCTCAGCTTTACTCGTTGTTCCTCTTCCTTCTGCCAGTCGTTCTGTCTTCAACTGAGCCAAACCATAATTCGTGTTGCTTGTGGCGATTTGATCTGCTTCTCGAAGGGACTTTACTTCGATGTCCCCTAATGCGAACATTGCTTTGATGCAGCTCACCGCACTAGTATATCTTGGGCAAGCCTTCTTATCTCTGCTGTACTGTTCATCCGTTTGAACTTTCTTACTCTATTCCAGCCTTGCTCTCGCTGTTCAGCTTCCATTGCTACCTCGAAGATGCTGTGTTCCATCGCTCGTGCGCCGACTATAACACCACGTTCAAACTCACTTAAATCTTGATAACCTGCCATTGTTGCAGCAGTAACCGATCTAACAACTGCGTAAGACACTTGTTGTCTTACATAGGCGTTGTGGACCGCAGCGCCGTCTTCTGCCTGTTTACATATGTCTGTATTTGAGTACGCTTGCCTATACTAGTTTCTTTGGCGCTTCCGTGTATTTACGGTGGAGCACAGGAACGCTCAACCAGTCCGCGATCATCGACTAACGCGACATATTCGTCTTCTAGCAGGCCATTTGTGTGATCAATGTATTAGGCAGATCTGTACGTCAAAGTTACTATTAAATGTACTCTGAGTGAGAGACTTGTCTTTTGTATGTATTAATTGATACGGTTCTAGGCGCTTCAGTCTGGAACCGCGCTGCTGCTGCGGTCGCAGGTTCGAATCCTGCCTCGGGCATGGATGTGTGTGACGTCCTTAGGTTGGTTACCATTAAGTAGTTCTAAGTCTAGGGGACTGATGACCTCAGATGTTCCATAGTGCTTAGAGCCATTTGAACCATTAAGTGATACGTTAATGTTCAGAGACAATTGTAAATATTAATGACAATCCTGTGGAAATGGGTTGTACAAAGTGAAGTAATTAGCATTATCTGTCTTATAATAAATTGGTAAAATATTTTGTGTGTTGTAGTAGTCACTCGGTCCCCTTCCGTAGCACAGTAAACAACTCACCATTGTACCGACGAGTGTATTTGCGTTTGGTGCAACAGTACGCACTTTGAAGGCCCTGTTCACTGGACATCTTTGCTGTTTTAGTCCATATCACCTCCCCCAAAATATGGTAAGCTGTAGAAGATGTCAATTGTCAGAGGTTTTGTAACGATTTTCGGTAAATGTAAATGTCTTGTGACTAGGGCCTCCCGTTTGGTAGACCGTTCGCCGGGTGCAAGTCTTTCCATTGACGGCGCTTCGGCGACTTGCGCGTCGAAGGGGATGAAATGATGATGATTAGGACACTTTTTTACATTAGCTGCTTATTTTTTATGACCCACCGCATAATTTCTTATGGTGGTTCGTATGTTGCCACTTAGCCGCTGTGACTGGGTCCGGGGTCCGTAGTGACTGATAGTAACACCACCTCGGCTCCCGCCCCCACTCACACCGTTACCCGTGTCCCGCCACGTAGAGGCGGGCTCTTTGTTTACATCCATTTGATATCTTTTTTTTGTGAAACATTAGAAAAACTTATAACTAATACAAAATCAAGTGAGATATTAATAAACAAAACGAAATTAAATATTTAGAAAGAAGGAAGGAAGAGAATTGAATAGAAAATGGTTCAAATGGCTCTGAGCACTATGCTACTTAACTTCTGAGGTCATCAGTCGCCTAGATCTTAGAACTAATTAAACCTAACTAACCTAAGGACATCACACACATCCATGCCCGAGGCAGGATTCGAACCTGCGACCGTAGCGGTCGCTCGGCTCGAGACTGTAGCGCCTAGGACCGCACGGCCACTCCGGCCGGCCAATAATTGAATAGAGAAGAGATGGGTATAATATTGTCCGTCACCTGGTTGTGGGGGGCGGCCCGGGTCTTGGAATGACCCTCAAGACGCTGGCCATCGCTCACCATGCCTTTAACTTCTACCATTCTAAAAACTAACTTAACTAGAGTCGGTTGTGAGCTCTGCAAGATCCATGCACTAATTTATATTTACGTGACAAACCCTAATTCTATGGCTATATTTCATTTTGACAAATAGATCTATGCCGACATTTGTAAAAACGGCGATGGTACATTAGTCCTTACTAATGTAAAATTGCCACCTTCTGAAGAAGACAAATTTATATTTGTCGAAACCTAGGTAAAGAATTCTTTATCCATTGCAACTGGTCGGCTGTTTATAATTTTATTAACTAGAAGAGATTAGGGTACGTTAAAACTAGAAACTAAAACCTCCATGTCCAGCCTGCTAAACTATTTACGATAAAATAGAGAGGTAACCGATTTTCTGCTTGGCTCAAAATTGCTAATGAAAGGGTACTCGTGGTAAAAGTAATAAAGGTAATGACGCTAATGGTTTGTGTTGAGCCTACAAGGCTGATTCGGGCAACACCCATTTCCTGAGCGGAGAAAATCTCCGACCTTGACGGGAATCGAACGCGGGCCCTTACGATTGACATTCTGTCGCGCTGACGACTCAGCTACCCCTATTACCTCAAATTGCTACATTTATCCTTCTCCACCATCCCAGAAAGTTTGTAGCATCATCAACGAATCACTGTATTGCTTCCTCCGTCGTATATCTCACCAAAGGACCATGAAGGTGACGTCAGAGAGCTGTTTTCCCCCGCTTACCATTCGCGACTGCAACAGCGTAAGCGTGATAGCGTTACGGAGATGTTTAGCAAACTGAAGTGGCAGACTCTGCAAGACAGGCGCTCTGCATCGCGGTGTAGCTTGCTGTCCAGGTTTCGAGAGGGTGCGTTTCTGGATGAGGTATCGAATATATTGCCTCCACCTACTTATACTTCCCGAGGAGATCACGAATGTAAAATTAGAGAGATTCGAGCGGGCACGGAGGCTTTCCGGCAGTCGTTCTTCCCGCGAACCATACGCGACTGGAACAGAAAAGTGAGGTAATGACAGTGGCACGTAAAGTGCCCTCCGCCACACACCGTTGAGTGGCTTGCGGAGTATAAATGTAGATGTAGATGTAGAAGAGAGGGAGAAAGTGTCAGTGGTTCGTAAGTAGCGTCCGCTACACACGAGAAGGTGTCTTGCGGAGTACAGATATGGGTGTGTCACTGGGCGGTTAGCTAAGTGGACACCTGCAGCATGTAGAGAGTGCGAGACCAGAGCCGGAGTCTAGTTATGCCATCAGGGGGCTTCCCCTGGCGAGGCGTTTCCGCTCTCTCAGATTCAATTCCCCGTGAAACTCTGGCAACTGTGTAATTGCATTTACCGCGAGGAAGGTGGGGCCGCCCGAGCGCTATAGCCTCCGGAGGTTGGGGATTGGTTGAGGAGGGGGCGGTTGAGGGGAGTGGGGAGGGGAAGCGGAGAGCGAGGTGGCGCCACCCAAAACAATGAATGATCCTTCCGGGCGCTTACTGCCTCGGGCGGAACGGCCTGCCGGTCCACTCATAAATACCTGCATTGTTTCGGCAAAGTGCCTTATTAGATTTGACGAACAAAGGAAAACCAATTACGGAAAGAGAATTATTTATTCGTCTACCTTTCAGATGTCGCTGGAAGTAAATTAATTGAGCGCAGTGCAGGCGCTCGGACTGACGGAGCCGTCGCAGCCGCCGCCGTCGCCGGCGCCGCCGTAAATACTGGCCCCAGGGGCCGCGGCGCGCGCGGCCGCCCGGGGGCGCAACTTTCGGCCAAAGTTTCCCGTTTGCGACGTGCGAGAGAATAAGCAGTTTGTCAGCGGCGGGCGGAGGCAAAACTCGCCGGCACGCAAAATTGAATTTGTCGCCGGGGCGCCGAAGAGGCCCAGTTATAGATGCTAAGTGGCGTTCGCCGAAATATTAAGAGGCAGGCAGGCAGGAGGGCAAGGGGCGGACGGCCGCACATCCGGGCCCTTCGGCGGCGTCAGCGTGTGGGCGCCCCGCACGCCGTGCCGCTCTGCGCGACGCGATTACGGCGCCAGTCTGCCGCTCTTGCCCTGAGACCGGGCTGTGCAGCCGACGCCGACGGCGACGCCGACGCCGACGCCGTCGAACTGCAAGACTTGAAGTGGCAAGCCTTTGGGCAAAATCGTAGGCGAGCGAGTAGACGTGCTCCTGGTCCCTGGCATTCACGATATCGTGTTACTTGCGAGCATTGCATTACCTGAGCGTAAGTTTCTTCTCTGCGACGATTTCACTCTGTTAAAGTCTTTTCTAAACTGGCTTTCTGCTAGAGGCAATACAGCCATTTACAAGTGTAAATTAAAATTCACATTACAAAATAACATCGTTATTCGTATATTAAAACCCACTCATCGTATTTCAATTTAACATTCTTTTTTAAACAAAATTTATCTGAAGAAATGTGCTTGAAACTGAAGACAGAGGTGACCAATCATTGGAATGTATGCCTCGAAGGTACTGATTTGTGTGTCAAAAAGTTCAACTCCGTTCTTCTGTTACGTAAATCAGTGCTCTCGCTTCTAAACACTTACGAAATCCTGTTTGAAATATTTGGGGCGATTGTGTTATTTATTCTCGATGTACGAATAAAGCTATTGCAACCCTAACAGTTTCGTAATGATTACACAGAACAGCGTAATTATAAATAAGACACTGCGCAATTAAGAACATGAACTGCCACTAGGTATTGATTGATACCAGTGGGGCAAGTTGAAAATTTATGCTGGATTGGGATTCGAAGCCAGGTCTCCTGCTTACTAAGCAGTTGCGCTGACCACAACGCCATCCGCACACAGTACGGACTACCCTAGCAGTCCTTCCGTCAGACTCAAGTTTTACCGCGCATCACAGATGTAGTGCCCCTGCTCATTCGCCTCATTACTTGCGGAATCCCGCCGATCCCGTATGACTTCGAGTTTGGTGTGTGTCTGCACTGAAGGAATCATTGGCCGTCATAGCCTTAACTATTCACACATCAAATAATGTTTGGCATCACCCCAGTTCCCAGAACTCCTGAAGGTACACGTTGACTTTGGATATTGTATCACAGACATAGTCCCTTTGACTGTTCAGAGATGTCACTAAACCCGCCCAAAGATGTAAACAACCGTGCATGGGCAGCGCCTTTTAGACGGAGGGGGTCAGAAAGCCGATCAGCTCCAGTCATTCCAACGGGAAAGAGGTACACGGCTCTTGTTGTCTGCAGTTCTTACTAGGCTATTTATTAGGGTGATTTATTATTACCTCAATAGATTAAAAACCTCAAAGTCCTGCTCAGACGCACAGCCGAAGGCCATCCTAGAATATGGCCTCACGGTAAGTGAGGTCTCCTTTCAGGGTAAATAAAATAGGCACATAGTTAGTTTACTATGGGAGGTGGCTGTCTTTTATTGGGGTCGGTGAGCGGGTATTTTTTCTCTTTACCTTTGACTATTGTTGCACTTAGAATTTTTCTCCGTCTATTATTTTACTTGTCTGTTTGTTGCTGGAAAACTCACTTCCGCCAATGTTATTCTTATGGAGATTAGACTGCTGATAACCAATAACTCCAGAAAACTAACTTCCGGTATTTAATGAGCCTTGATAAGGACTTCCGGTGTAGCTTTAGCTGTTGATCATTAAATTAGGACTTAAATATTGTTTTTCAGCTCAACACGGTCAATACCGCGGTTCGATCGCGTACGCATTGTTACTTTGTGCCAGGAAGGGTTATCAACAACGTAAGTGTCCAGCCGTCTCGGAGTGAACCAAAGAGATGTTGTTCGGACATGCAGGAGATACAGAGAGACTGGAACTGTTGATGGCATGCCTCGCTCAGGCCGCCCAAGGGCTACAACTGCAGTGGATGACCGCTACCGACGGATTATGGCTCGGAGGAACCCTGACAGCGACGCCACCATGTTGAATAATGCTTTTCGTGCAGCCACAGGTCGTCGTGTTACGACTCAAACGGTGGACAGTGGGGTGCATGATGCAACTTTACTCCCGACGTCCATGGAGGGGTCCATCTTTGCAACCACAACACCATGCAGTGCGGTACAGATAGGCCCAACAACATGCCGAATGGACCGCTCAGGATTGGCATCACGTTCTCTTCACCGATGAGTGTCGCATATGCCTTCAACCAGACAATCGTTGGAGACGTGTTTGGAGGCAACCCGGTCAGTCTGAACGCCTTAGACTCACTGTCCAAGCTAGTGAAGCAAGGTGGAGGTTCCCTGCTGTTTTGGGGTGACATTATGTGGGACCGATTTACGCCGCTGGTGGTCATGGAAGGCGCCGTAACGGCTGTACGATACGTTAATGCCATCCTCTGGCCGATAGTGCAACCATATTGGCAGCGTATTGGCGAGGCATTCGTCTTCATGGACGACAATTAGCGCCCCCGTGGTGCACAACTTGTGAATGACTTCCTTCACGATAAAGACATCGCTTGACTAGAGTGGCCAGTCTATTCTGGACCAACAGTGCCTTGATGGCTTTGTGAATAGTATGCCACGACGAATACAGGCATGCATCAATGCAAGAGGTCGTGCTGCTGGGTATTAGAGGTACCGGTGTGTACAGAAATCTGGACCACCGCGTCTGAAGGTCACGCTGTGTGGTGGTACAACATGCAATGTGTGGTTTTCATGAGCAGTAAAAAGGGCGGAAACGATGTTTATGGTGATCTCTATTCTAGTTTTGTGTACAGGTTCGGAACTCTCGGTACCTAGATGATGCAAAACTTTTTTTGATGTTTGTATAAAGGGTGATTCAAAAAAAGTTTGCAAGCTGACTAGGCGCATCGGGCATACAACAAGGATCAGTAAGCACATAGGAACCGGGGCTCGAGAAGGGCGCCAGGGGCTACTAAATGGCGTTGAGTTACTTAGTTACATATTATAAATGGACGCCCACTACGGGAGATGCTCAGAGCTTTGTCCAGATGCATCGAGACGCGCCTGACATCGACGCTGCGTTGAACGGCGTAACCTCTCAAAGATACCTGGTGTATCTTGAAGACATACTGTGCTGCAACAATACTGCCCACCAGGTCCTTCGGCGTGTTTCATGCACAAAGCGCTTCAGATGCCCCTCGCAAGAAAAAGTGTTTGCGAATGGATCGCATGTTCGTGGAGTCATGCGACTAGCCCACGGCGACTAATCCAACGTCCTGGAAGGTTGCCTGCAGATGGAACCTCATCTGTCTGCTAAATTGCACGGTGACTCCATCGTGCGGAAATCGAATGCGGCGACGAACAGGCATGGGAATTTCATTTAGCATGTGCGGCAGAACCTCTCGCAGAGGGATACGAGATATGTGCGACCGTCAAGTCGGTTCGGAAGAATGTACGGCCTAGTTAAGCAGTCTCTGACGATACCAGCCGACACGTTAAGGGTAAATTTGCGTAGTGAGGTATCCGTACGTGTAGCATATGGGTTCACATCCGCCGGCATATGCAGGTTGTGAACGTTCATCACACCGCCGAGTGAAAACGCAGCCTCGTGGGTGAAGGGGACAGTCGCTGTGAAGATTCAGTCTCCTGACTGTAGCGGCCTCTCGTTCGTTTTCGATCCCCAGTTCAGATCCTGAACCTTCTTGTAAGCCCGACGTGCCATGCCAGTTTGTAAACGTTTTTTTGAATCGCCCTGTATGTGGTGCCTGTTCTTTCAAACATGTCCGACAGAACAGACACCATTTTGAACCTCCATCCACTATGGATCAAGACACGGTTTAACAGTTCGGCACAAATTTTCAACTTGCTCCATTGATATAAATCAATGCCCACTGGCAGTTAATGCCTTTAATTCATAGTGACTGCAAGATGGTGTCTGTTCTTACGGACTTGTCCGAGAGAACAGACACCACAGATATACGTAAATGTTCACGCTAGTAAGAGGTGAGAAAGACTTGCGATACCTGTTGAAAAGAACAAACAACATACATGTCACAGAATATCGTTTAGACGAAGCATAGTTTCAGTTCACAACAAGACATTTAGCCACCCAAATAAATATCAGTTAATGGCACCTCTTTTTACGATTCAAGATGATTGCACCACATCCCATCTGTCAGTTGTCAAAACTTACAAAGAACGTTGTTTTCAATCGATAAGCGCTATATTTGTAAGAGACAAAAATTAACAAACTGAGTGCTACGTACATCAACGAGGATTTTAGTACCTGTGAAGTAAAGCGAAGTTCTGTGATTACTTTACCCAAACAGCAGTTCCCCGTGCGACGTACCCGCCAAAGCAACGCTGCGGTCGGTCAGTGGAGCGTATGGCAAGAGCCATAGGGCAGTTATGTGACTGACCATGGGGGTAGCTCACGAAGTAAGGTACCAGAGGAGAGGACAAGTTAGCTGGGCATCTACTTAATCTGCGGCATCCGGGAATAGTTACCTTGGTGCCAGGAGGACGAATGGAGCCGAAAAAGAGCAGTGGCAGGCAAGGACTGAAATATGCAAAATATGATGGTTTTAGGTGTAACACTTATGTAGGGATGTAAAGAACTGTGTCAAACCAGTCCAGAGACTTAAAAAACAAATGACATGACATGAGCGATTGCCAGCTGCAACCTTTTCGTTAACGATGATCAGACCAGAAGTGAGCGAAGTGAACCATCAGTTGCTTGTGTTTTCTCTTCTGTAGCTGTTTGAGGACGTCAGAATGCAAAATCTATTACTTGGTCGACATGCAATGGCACTAGGAATTTGCCCCAACTTTGCAGGACAGTGCTAAGTATTTGAAACCGGACAGCTCGTCTAGCGTAGCGGTAATTTGGTTTATGAGCCATTGTGTAGAGTTATGATTAAAAATCAGAGAACAACTTTAGGTAATTGAATATCATCACTTTCATATAACTTAAACGATTTACGACGCACGTCAGGAAAGTTCTCAGCTGACGCGAAATTTATCTGTTCCATGTTTATATGGCATTTGGAGTGACATCTCGTGACAGCTACAGGCTATCCAATTGCAGAGCTACAACCACTTGCTGAGCGCCCGACCGCAGCCGGAGTCCGGCACGAGCCACATTTTCGTACCAGCTTAATATCTGATACGTCCTACACCGAGAGTAGTTTAGGATGAGGCTGTAGCTCCCGCCAACACCCCCCCCCCTTCCCCCACCCTCGTCCCCCGTATAGGCAACTCGCTCCAAACGCCCCAGTATCGGCAGCTCGCGCTGTCCTAGCACCTATCTCCTCTGCCCATAAACCATTCTCGTGAATCAGTCTGTCTATTAGTGAAACCAGTATTTCTTGAAATTAGGCTTCACATACAGAGAGAAAAACGTGGCAGGGGACGATACAATATGTATAGAAGGTCAATCGCTAGGTAGAAGAGCAACTACAATCGTTTGGCAGTGGAAGGACATCAGTACCAGATCAAATACCTGTACGATTCTACAGAGGGTATATGAAACAATGTGCTTTTTTTCTAGCACCAGGTTATCATAAGCAACGAAGGGAACTTGGCGACTGGAAAAAAAGGTGCAGATCGTTCCCGTTTTCAAATAGGGTCTTCTGACAGACGCAAATAATTATAGGTACCATATAATTAAGTCGGGTGATGCTGAGGGAATTAGATTAGGAAATGAGACACTTAAGGTAGTAAAGGAGTTTTGCTATTTGGGGAGCAAAATAACTGATGATGGTCGAAGTAGAGACGATATAAAATGTAGACTGGCAATGGCAAGGAAAGCGTTTCTGAAGAAGAGAAATTTGTTAACATCGAGTATTGATTTAAGTGTCAAGAAGTCGTTTCTGAAAGTATTTGTATGGAGTGTAGCCATGTATGGAAGTGAAACATGGACGATAAATAGTTTGAACAAGAAGAGAATAGAAGCTTTCGAAATGTGGTGCTACAGAAGAATGCTGAAGATTAGATGGGTAGATCATATAACTAATGAGGAGGTAGTGAATAGAATTGGGGAGAAGAGGAGTTTGTGGCACAACTTGACAAAAAGAAGGGACCGGTTGGTAGGACATGTTCTGAGGCATCAAGGGATCACCAATTTAGTATTGGAGGGCAACGTGGAGGGTAAAAATGGTAGAGGGAGACCAAGAGATGAATACACTAAGCAGATTCAGAAGGATGTAGGTTGCAGTAAGTACTGGGAGATGAAGAAGCTTGCACAGGATAGAGTAGCATGGAGAGCTGCATCAAACCAGTCTCAGGACTGAAGACCACAACAACAAACAACCATATAACTGACGTCAATCTCTTGTAGAGTTATGACACTTGTCTTGGAGAACGAAAATCTCCTCTTTAAAAATCATCATCGGTACTGCAAACAGAAATCTTGCGAAAGTCAGCTCGCTGCGTTACTCCACGAGGTCCACAGTGCTGTAGACATCGGCGCGCATGTTGATGCCGCATTACTTGACTTCAGGAAGGCATTTGACACCGCCTCGCATTGCCGTTTAGAGAAAAAAAAATACGAGCTTACCGAAAATCGGACCAAATTTGCGACTGGATTCAAGACTTTTTTGTAGATAGAACTCAAGAAGTCGCTCAGGACGGAACAAAATCGACAGGTGTAAAAGGCAGTTTCAAGAGTACCACAAGGAAGTATAACAGGAGCACTACTGTTTACGATATATGTAAATGATCTAGTAGAAAGCGTTGAAAGCTCCTTAAGGGTGTTAGCAGATGAGGCGGTTTTCTATAAGACGATAGCAGCGCCTGAAGACTAGCGATTTGCAAAAGGACCTGCAGAGGATTTATGAATGATGCAGGACTGGCAGTTGACCCCGAACGTAAATAAATGTAACATATTGCGCATAGATGGGACAAGAAGTCCGCTACTGTAGAACTACACCACTTATCACAAATTTTTAGCAACAGCATATATCGTAAAATACCTAGTAGTGACTATCCAGAGTGACTCGCAGTGGAATCGCCTCGTAAAACAAACAGTAGTAAAAGCAGACGCCAGACATATTCATAGGGCGAATCTTAAGGAAATGTAACTCATCCACGAGAGAGGTGGCTTCCAAAACACTTGCTCCGTCGATTCTTGAATACTGATCATCAGTCTGGGACATTTACCAGGCAGAACTGATAGAGAAGAGACAGAGAAGATCCAACGAAGAGCGTCGCGCTTCTTGACGGGGCCGTTTAGACGGCGCGAGAGCGTTACAGAGAAGCTCAACAAATTGCTGTGCCAGACACTACAAGAGAGGCGCACTGCGTCGCAGAGAGGTTTGGTATGGAAATTTTGAGTGAGCATTTTCCTGGATGGGTCGGAGAACGTATTTCCTCCCACAACGAGAAACTTCGAGAAATTAGAGCTAACACGGGGATTTACCAACAATCATTCTTTCCGCATGCCCGTCGCGAATGGGACAGGGAAGGGCGGCTCAATTAGTGTGTGTTAGTCTGTTGGTCGATTTTAGAATAACTGTGCTGGGAGGAAACCCAACAGCTAACACAAAGAATATGAATGGGCACGGCCAGCCAGGGTGGCCGAGCGGTTCTAGGCGCTACAGTCTGGAACCGCGCGACCGCTACGGTCGCAGGTTCGAATCCTGCCTCGGGCGTGGATGTGTGTGATGTCCTTAGGTTAGTTAGGTATAAGTAGTTCTAAGTTCTAGGGGACTGATGACCTCAGATATTTAGTCCCATAGTGCTCAGAGCCATTTGAACCATTTTTGATGAATGGGCACGAAATTTACGTAATGAGAGATAATTACTGCTTGCAGTACTGGAATTAAAGCATGGATTCTTGTTGAAACTAAGTTGGTGCCATGAACAGTCTTCCTCGCAGCGTCAGAAAGATACAATGTAACGTACAAATACTGAAGATGCAAAAATGAATAATGTATCTAGGATAACTTCTCTTACTCTGTCACGTAGATTTTTAGACTGTTTGATTTTGCAGAAAACACACACACACACACACACACACAAACACACACACACACACACACACACACACACACACACACGCGCACGCTGACATCGTTAATTTACTTCTAATTTTCTGTGTTTGCCGATCATACAGTCCGTCCATTAAGTCTTGAAGATTATCACATATATATTTTAAGATGTCTTGCAGGATGGAAGAAATTAGTGCCTTTTCGTATGATCGCCGGCAGAAGTCATCCTTATGAACGAATCAAATAAAAATATTCTTGCGGAGATGATGATGTATATATTCTTCTCTTTTTATACACACACCGCATTTACTACACACATTGTTGACGCACGTGTAAAAATTACACGTTTTTTTTGTTTAGATCTTGAACATAAGTACTCTCAAGCGAGATTGAAACAGAAGTTGTTAAAAAAAATTGAATATTCTCCGGACGTTGCTCTTCTATCTTTGCCGTTTTCTGCAGCAATGTACAAATTTCTTATTACTAATGAGGAAAAGAAAACATTCACATAAATTAATAACGCACTCCGTCTTCAGGCCACGAGTGGCCTACCGGGACCATCCGACCGCCGTGTCATCGTCTGAGGAGGACGCGGAAAGGAGGGGCGAGGGGTCAGCACACCGCTCTCCTGGTCGTTATGATGGTATTCTTGACCGAAGCCGCTACTATTCGGTCGAGTAGCTCCTCAATTGGCATCACGAGGCTGAGTGCACCCCGAAAAATGGCAACAGTGCATGGCGACTGGATGGTCATCCATCCAAGTGCCAGCCACGCCCAACAGCGCTTAACTTCGGTGATCTCACGGGAACCGGTGTATCCACTGCAGCAAGGCCGTTGCCAAATTAATAACGAGGAAAAGGAAAAGGTATGGTGTTGGGAGTTAGTTGTTTAGGTATTACACAAATGGTACCAGAATTACCCTCCGCCACACGCCGTAAGGTAGCTTGCGGAATTTAGATGTAGACAGAGAGATAAATAGATAGATAGAAGATGAATCTGCCCTCCTCCACGACTCTCCGTTCGACCTTGTAAAAAGAAAGATCGAGCCTGAAATGCAAATAGAGAAGACAGCACAGAGAGTACTTTATGGATAAGAGGCCACGACTACGAGAAAACCAAATGCGTGAAACTAGAAAGAAATGCATTCTTCCCAGTTTGTCGAAAGGCCAGGGAATGTTGGCGCAGAGAAAAAGAATAGAGAAACAACTGTGACGAGGCTACAGGAGTAAAGGACCGAGTCGCAGCAGCCGGCAGCTGTGGCGACGACGACCCCGCACAGTGGCCAGCTACGGAGAGCAAACGAGGCGTGACTTTACACACACTGCTGGCGTTCCGGCGTTTACACGGCCCCGGCATGCGCTGCACTCTGCCATCTTTTCCCTCTTTACAGTGACGGAAAATAAGAGAGATTTCTTCGCTGCCGCGGACAAAGATACGCGGGTGAGGAGAGGGTAGGGGAACCAGATACGGCTGGAAGCCTATTTACATGTGTATGCGGAGAGGCAGCCTGGGACGAGCCCGTTCGCCGTGTTGCTCCCGAGCCGGTTTTCGCAGGGGGGCGAAATTCCCTCGGCGGCGCCCTAAGTAGTCTTATGAATCATTTTTCGGTGGTTTGCATAATACAGGGGCGAGAGGCGCCGGGCTTACCGGTGTAAGTCAGGGCTTCGAAGGAGGCGTCGGCGCCGGCGTCGCACAAAAGTGCCGCCATTAATCGAGCGCCCCGGGGATCGGAGAATTTTGTGCGACGCCGGCGTAATCTCCGAATACTTGCGGCGCGCAACTTGGCGTACTGGCCGTTTAGCGCCTGCCAAAGTGCTAATGCTTCCCGCATTCGATACGGCACTTTAGCCGGAGCAGTCTTGCTGCATTTCACGGGCGACGGTGTTAACTTTTTGCTCTTCGTGGCCCTCTGAAAATGTTGAGAGCGAAGAAAGCGCTGGGAGGGGGGCTATCGCGCGAAAAGAACAAAGGACTGTTTCAACACACGGCTGCTCATCAACTGCGGCTCCACATAAATGCAAATGTTTAGGGCAACAGAATATTCACAATGGTTATTAAAAGATCTAATACGTTTTCCGGCGGGAACTGTAAGTGATCACTAAGCAACAGCTGTTTTAAAAATACGCGTTCTAACTTTGTATAATAAATTATCTGACAAATCCGGCGTTGCTTCGGTATTTACACACATCAAAAAAAGTTTTGCATCGCCTCAGCTCTGAGAGTTCGGGAACCTGTACAGAAAATTGGAATAGAGATCACCATAAACATAATTTCCGCCCTTTTTATTGCTCATGAAAACCACACATTGCATGTTGTACCACCATACAGCGAGACCTTCAGATGTGGTGGTCCAGATTGCTGTAGACACCAGTACCTCTAATACCCAGTACCACGTCCTCTTGCATTGACGCATGCCTGTATTCGTCGTGGCATACTATCCAAAAGTTCATCAAGGCACTGATGGTCCAGATCCTCCCACTCGTCAACGGTGATTCGGCGTACATCCCTCAGAGTGGTTTTTGGATCACATCGTCCATAAACAGCCCTTTCCAACCTGTACCAGGCAGGTCCGATAGGGTTCATGTCTGGACAACATGCTGGCAACTCTAGTCGACCGATGTCGTTATCCTAAAGGAATCATTCACAAGATGTGCACGATATGGACGCAGATTGTAGTCGATGAAGACGAATGCCTCGCCAGTATGCTGCCGATATGGTTGCACTATCGGTCGGAGGATGGCATTTACGTATCGTACAGCCGTTACGGCGCCTTCAACGGCCACCAGCGGCGTACCAGCGGCTAATGGGACTTTGAATAGACATCATCTCTGAGATGTAGGAACGTGCCTACCAAATTTCGTTTATGTCGCACAACTCTATCTTGGTGTTGCTAATCTAGAGCTTTGAAAACGACTGAATCGTTTATGGTAACCTTGTATATTCGTACCTGCCTTTTTTCCTTCTAAATAGCAAAACGAATCGCGTATTACTATAATAGGAGATGAGAAAAATAAGACTCTTGAAAAAATGCAAGGAATGTTTGAAAAGGTAGAGGAAGGAAAGAAGGAGATTGCCTGTTTCACTTTTCTATAATGCGCAGCGCAATAACAGTCATCCCTGGCCGGGTGAATAACGCCTATTCGCAGTGGAAGCAGAGGCGTGGTGATGTTTAGATGCAAATGTGCACATGCAAAGTTTGGGCCGGAACTAGTTGACATTTTGGGGCGACAATTTGCAGCCGCGAGGAAGCACGGATCTCGGCTAAGGATACCGCTATGGCCCCCAAGCACGCGACCGTCCGAGCCAGCCTGCCACGTGGGCAGCCAACTAGCCCCACACTTCCAGAGTTGACCACGCTGTCGAACCGTGTTATTCGTCGACGCCGCACCCGTCTGGGGAATGAGAATTTACTTATTTTGACACTGTCCCTGTAGGCAATGTGTCATCTCATCTAGGGGAAAGCTACGTAAACTTAAACGTTACCGTGTTTGGAACGTTCCTCCAGCAGCCCTCCGCAACTTGCGATACTGAATCGTTAAATTTCAAGGACCGCTGAATGGTAGGTGCAGCGCTCAAAGTCTTCATACCCCTCAGATCCGCTCATTGTAAGTGATATCAGTTTATTGGAAATCTGGAAACGTCATCACATCTCTCAGATATGTTCATTCGTAATTCTGGAAAGGTCATCACATCTCTCAGATATGTTCATTCGTAATTCTGAATTTGTCAGGGATAAAGTGCATGCGGTGAAGGGTTGCCTACAAGGTGTACAGAAGCAATACTGCTGTTCTAAGAGTCACAGGACATGAAAAGCGCGAGTAAGCGTAATTGCGAAGGGGGTGAGACAGGATTGCTACCTATCACCCGTGTTATTCAGTAGGTGCACTGAGCAAGCAGTAAAGGATACCAAGGAGATATTTGGAAAGGGAATTACAGTTCTTTCAGGTTAGATTAGATTAGATTTACTTTCATTCCAATTGATCCGTAGTGAGGAGGACCTCCAGGATATGGAACATCTCAGAAAAACAATAATACATGACCAATATTTACAACTCAAACAAATAAGCTACTGTACCATTCCACAGGTCCTAAGTGGAATGATCGTCATTTTTGTAATGAACACTATATAAAAGAATCATTTTACAAATACTAATGCACTGAATTTAAAATAAAAAAGTTTTTTATTTGTTTATAAAGTAATAAACGTATAATACAACTACTGTAATACTTATTTACAATGAACACATTACTGCACTGAAATAGTGCAGTAGTTAGATTCTTTCCAAGGAATAGAAAAGCAACTGGAATCACTCAACAGAGGAAAGTCCACTGGACCTGACGGGATACCAATTCGATTCTACACAGAGTACGCAAAAGAACTTGCCCCCCTTCTAACAGCCGTGTACCGCAAGTCTCTAGAGGAACGGAAGCTTCCAAATGATTGGAAAAGAGCACAGGTAGTCCCAGTCTTCAAGAAGGGTCGTCGAGCAGATGCGCAAAACTATAGACCTATATCTCTGACGTCGATCTGTTGTAGAATTTTAAAACATGTTTTTTGCTCGAGTATCATGTCGTTTTTGGAAACCCAGAATCTACTATGTAGAAATCAACATGGATTCCGGAAACAGCGATCGTGTGAGACCCAACTCGCTTTATTTGTTCATGAGACCCAGAAAATATTAGATACAGGCTCCCTGGTAGATGATATTTTTCTTGACTTCCGGAAGGCGTTCGATACAGTTCCGCACTGTCGCCTGATAAACAAAGTAAGAGCCTACGGAATATCAGACTAGCTGTGTGGCTGGATTGAAGAGTTTTTAGCAAACAGAACACAGCATGTTGTCATCAATGGAGAGACGTCTACAGACGTTAAAGTAACCTCTGGCGTGCCACAGGGGAGTGTTATGGGACCATTGCTTTTCACAATATATATAAATGACCTAGTAGATAGTGTCGGAAGTCCCATGCGGCTTTTCGCGGATGATGCTGTAGTATACAGAGAAGTTGCAGCATTAGAAAATTGTAGCGAAATGCAGGAAGATCTGCAGCGGATAGGCACTTGGTGCAGGGAGTGGCAACTGACCCTTAACATAGACAAATGTAATGTATTGCGAATACATAGAAAGAAGGATCCTTTATTGTATGATTGTATGATAGCGGAACAAACACTGGTAGCAGTTACTTCTGTTAAATATCTGGGAGTATGCGTGCGGAACGATTTGAAGTGGAATGATCATATAAAATTAATTGTTGGTAAGGCGGGTACCAGGTTGAGATTCATTGGGAGAGTCCTTAGAAAATGTAGTCCATCAACAAAGGAGGTGGCTTACAAAACACTCGTTCGACCTATACTTGAGTATTGCTCATCAGTGTGGGATCCGTACCAGATCGGGTTGACGGAGGAGATAGAGAAGATCCAAAGAAGAGCGGCGCGTTTCGTCACAGGGTTATTTGGTAACCGTGACAGCGTTACGGAGATGTTTAACGAACTCAAATGGCAGACTCTGCAAGAGAAGCGCTCTGCATCGCGGTGTAGCTTGCTCGCCAGGTTTCGAGAGGGTGCGTTTCTGGATGAGGTATCGAATATATTGTTTCCCCCTACTTATACCTCCCGAGGAGATCACGAATGTAAAATTAGAGATATTCGAGCGCGCACGGAGGCTTTCAGACAGTCGTTCTTCCCGCGAACCATACGCGACTGGAACAGAAAAGGGAGGTAATGACAGTGGCACGTAAAGTGCCCTCCGCCACACACCGTTGGGTGGCTTGCGGAGTATAAATGTAGATGTAGATGTACTCACACACACACACACACACACACACACACACACACGCACACATATATATATATCAGTTGGTTCTACTGAGAGATTCATCAATGGAGTAGAAGGATTTGGCCACCAATAAATCCTTTAAGCTCCTCGTAAACTGAATTTCAGGCTTATCGGTGACATCGGCGTAGTGGATCAACTCGACATGGCATGGGCTAAATCGACATATTGAGCCATGCCACCTGTACTACAGCCGTCCATGACTGCGATAGCGTCGCATGTGCAGGGCTTTGTGCACGAACTGACCTCTCGATTACGTCCCATAAGCGTTCGTTAGCGTTCATGTCGGGCGATCTCGATGGCCAAATCGATCGCTCGAATTGTCCAGAATGATCTTCAAAGCAGTCGCGAACAATTGTGGCGCGTTGATATGGCAGACTGTCATACATAAAAATGCCATCGTTGTTCAGACACGTGGGTGCGTCAGTGACGTCAGCGATCAATGCTGTGAGCCGAGTGTAGAGATGAAAAATTCCGAATTAGCTGAAGACTGGCTTGCTCAGAATCAGTGAAAGATGGCGTAGTCTGGCTTGTACTAGACGTTACCCAATTCTCGGCGCGCAGATCATGCTATAGGAGTGGATTTTGTAATTTTGTGTCTTCTTAATCTTTATTGTATTTGGATCGGTTTCGTGAAACATTGCGAAGATTTCGAGAGGACTTGATAATTTTTCCTACGAGTGTTCTGCTACAAGAAAGACTAAATTATTTACAGTTCCTGGACAAAGAAAAATCCTACGCTCTGCACAAATAAGAACGTAAATAGACAGAAAAAGTTGTTACCTAATGAAAATTATTTCAACAGTGAAAAAGGTCAGTTCTCTTACAGGACGAAATAATTTTGAATTTTATTTGGCACTTAGGATGAAAACAAAACACGGAGGGTAGGGGAAGAAGCCGTTTTGCGCTGTTATGTAAATATTGTTGGATGTTTTTGTATGTACCGTCGATTCTCGAGAGTTCTAAGTTCAAGGGACCTCAGGAAAAGTTGAAATAAAAGCGATTGCGATTTAACGAAAATTTGTCTGATTAAAATGAAAACGGGACAAAATCGAAGCAAGAGGACTCTGTGCAAACAAAAAGTAATTTCAATAACGTTCTTACTTCCTTACGAAGATAGGCAACAATTAATAACTTGAACTAAAATTAAAAGAAAACTGGTTTTTGATGTGTATTAGTTTTCATTCGTTTCAAGATTTCATACGAGAAAAACGTAGAAATTTCTGAAAATACATAACAAAACTTCAATTTTGTTTTACAGAAAATTAACGACCCTATTCTACTCCGTTAACATCCAGTTTGATTGGTTAATTGCATTTTCTGTTGTGACTTGAGCCGATAATATGTATACCATCATCTAGGTCTGTTTTAACGATGCACATGCTCAGAGACTCTGCCTCTTTTCGAGTCACAGGTGGAATCAGCACTTCCTCTCCTTCTTCTTTTTCTGCTTTCCTATCATTTTCGATTGTGTCAACCATAACAAAGTGTGTTTCGACTTGGCTTCAATCAAGAAACAGCAGAATTTCACTTGATCACCACAATGTACGCTGCTCATTGCAGAGTAAACAAACGAGTTGAAAGAATTACCGAAATAATTGACGAAACATTCGAATTACTTCGAATTACAAGGGTGTTTGTGTGCGGCCCGTCACGAAAATCGCTTCGATTTATCGAAATTGTTTTGATGCGAGTCGGTAGCCGCTATGTTCCGAGGAGCTCAAATGGCTCTGAGCTCTATGGGACTTTTATGTTCCGAGGAGCCAAATGATATGTCCTCATTGCTAAGGAGGGTGGAAGGGATCTGTCGCCGTATGAACTTGACAGGCAAGCAAAAGATTAGTTGACTGAAGTGCACTTTTTATATTGTGCTCAACTCATAGGTGAAGAAATGCTGCGCTGTTGACAACTTACGGCAGACGCGGCTAGCTATTAAGTTACGTTTACGTACACTGAATGTTTGTCCGTAGAGCTAATTGTCAACAACGAGGTGCAATGTTCGGCACCAACTAGCGATTAGAAGTAATCTTGAAGTAGAAGACTGGCACCCCAGTGCCCACCTTAAGAACTACGTCTGGCGATGTTCAGTGGTCGGCTTCCTGGAATCACTGAAGTGAAGAATCACTACTGCTGATGATGATGAAAGCGCCGCTTGCTGCGCCCGCAGTAATCTTCGAGACGGCGGCTTCGACAATGTCGACAGACTATGATACTCCAAAGATGTTTTCACGTGATCAGAAAACTTGTTCGATTTATCGATAAATTGGATTTAACGAGAAATTGGATTCATCGTGCAAGAGCCGCCTGTACGTATTTCTTCGATAAAATGATCTTTTGAAAAGTTTGATGACGGTTTACGTATTGGTTCAGTTCTCAGAAGTGCACGACCTTCGTCAAGAACATCGACTATGAATTTGTCTTACGCCATTAATAAAATCCACTGTCATAGGTAGTTCCTTAATGTTGTTATTACATTCCTACTTTTTGTAAGAGGGACAGTCCCTCTCAACTACCCGTTCAGAGCAGACAGCACTCGACGTGTAAAAACAAATGACGACTCGTGACAAGCGAGTCTCAGCATGTGAATAATGCTCCAGGCTTGTGCAGTAGACTCTCTTGCCACAAGTAGTCGATTCGGTCAAGAATCGTGTAAGAGAGGATTAACACCGCTGTCACTCTGCTAACCGTTTTCCTCAAACAGGTATGGCCCAGTTACACACGTCAATGTAACTCCACCCCCAGTTGTTGTTTCGTCAGGGGTATCTCTAGGGTGTTTACTGTCGAACAGCGGAATCTTCTGTTAATACGGCCAGATGAGCTTCGTCGCTCATCATGAGAACCTAATCATCAGTCTTCACTTCAAAAGTTTGTTCATAGTCGCTGAAACATGGCCCTCATGTAATCGTGAATTGTATTATTTCCCCTTAAACTGCCATCAGTAATATGCATAGAAGTCTGTTTACGAGTTGGGCGGTCAGAACACAGCGTGTCGTAGCCGCCGAATGGCTCTGAGCAAATGCTTTGAGCACTATGGGACTTAGAACAACTTAAACCTAACTAACCTAAGGACATCACACACACCATGCCCGAGGCAGGATTCGAACCTGCGACCTTAGCGGTCGCGCAGTTCCAAACTGCAGCGCCTAGAACCGCTCGGCGACTCCGGCCGGGGCAGCCGCCGAATGTTTTATGGTCTTCCGACGTGTTTACTTTCGTTTTAGAGAGGTACGCTCCCATAGCAAAAAGATGTGTTGCGGCAGGTATTATACGTTCTCTTTGGCCCACGTTGGAGTGCTGGATTAATTGAGTTGCAGTGCAAGAATTAGCACTTTAAAAAAATGTTCCTACGAAAAATACACGGCGCTTACCCGACCATAGCTCAGTAACTTCAGAAATAGCATCGCACGGGCAGTGATGTTTCTCGATGCAACCATGGAAATGTTGTGTTGTGTAATTGTCAATCAAAAACTGTCATCTTATAGCAGCACCTTTTACAATGTTGTATGAAAAGTGCAGAATATTTGCGTTCAACATATCTATGTAAACTGTAGATTTCCTGAGTGAGACAGTGTTTCGGTTGCGCGGCGCTACAAACAATCCAAAGGTAATCTGTAGGCGGTTCCGAGCGACGTGGCTAATTAAGAGTTTGTAAATACTACTCCAGTAACGTCAAAATACTGCTGCCGCTAATGAGACGGACGGAAACAGGCGGTCCATTAACTGTTACACGCCTGGATGTTTTGGAAACAGCTTTACTGTCCCGCCTGTCCCGCTTAAACAATGTTTATTTTCTTCGTTGTTTTGCAAGGCGAAGCAAGTAGCTCGTCATTTAACATTGATCTAATAATCTGCAGGAGAAGCTCTTGTCCTGTAGGCGTAGCCATGTTTTCACTGCATGACTGACACTCTCGTCGTCTTGAAAGTGTGTTACCCGTAGAGAATCTTTAAGCGACCCACAGAGATGGAAGTCCGAGGGTGCCAGGTCTGGACTGTAGGGTGGATGGGACAATGATGTCCAACCCAATTTGGCGATGTGTTCCTGGGTTCTCAGACTTGTGTGTGGACGTGTAATCGTGTTGGAGCAAGATTTCTGCAGGGTTATTGTCCGATATAACACGTCGGAAACGGTTCTTGAGTTTATTCGGAGTCTTAACGTATGCCTGTGAGTTAATGGTTGACCCTCTTGGCATCACATCCACGACCATGACTTTACCGGCAGAGGAAGTTGTCTTGAATTTCTTCTTTTGTGGTGAATGATGATGATGCCACCCCACGGACTGCCTTTTTGTTTCCAGCGCAAAGTGTTGCACGTAGGCCTCGTCACCCGTAACAATCCGTGACAGAAAGGCCTCTCCGTGGGTCTCAAAGCTCTCCAACAATTCAGATGAAATGACCTTTCTTTGAGTCTTGTAGCCCGCTTTGAGCATTCGTGAAACGCGCTCCCAACGATGACCGACAACTGTGGAGGCAGTTGTGGAGTTGTGATGCGCCTGTCAGCACGAATAATGGCATCCGCACGATTCAGCATGTCTGGAGCAGTGGCTGTGACAGGACGTCCCGAGCGTGGCTGATCGCGGAGCTCTGTTTCCGCAGTTCCTGAGGCTGAAGCTTTCTTTACCCATCGCCCAACTGTACTCTCAACTGCAGCATCGCCACCACACTGCACACAACCTTTATGGATGTTTGCCACGGTTTCTTTTTGAGCACACAAGAATTTAATAACAGCACGCTGCTTGTAACGTGAGCCGTATGTAGACGCCATTTTGACGCTGTACTACTGCTCTGCCATCTGTCAGAACGGTTCGAAACTTCACATAACAAACATCAAATATGAAGCACCAACAAAGACGTTTGTCTATTAATATTAATGGCTTTTTTTAAAAAAAAAATGTGGGCTATTACTTATCGAACGACGCTCGTATTAATCCCGCGATGTATTGTCAATCAAATTCCCTGACCGACAGATCTCTAAAAGTTTTTATATAAGAAACGATAATATTTTCGACATTTAGTTTCTTTCCTGTTCGTGGTTCTACAGAAAGAAGACGGTTTGGCTCAAGGGAATGCGAGCAGCGGAGGAAGTGCGATATAGACAACGCGTCTTTGGAGGGTGGGGGGGGGGGGGGGGGGAGTAATGAGATGGGGAATGTCACTTTTTTCTTGGTCAGTGCTGATAATCCACGGAAGCGCTCGCGTCGTGTCGATCAGTAGTTATTATAGTATAAAAAAACTCACGGAATTAATAAGCGGATTATAGCGACGTTCATGTGTAAACACATTCGCTACGTTATGTCTTACTCAATTGACTCACACAACACAACTTTTCCAAACGCATCGAAAGGACCAGTACTGATAGATCCGTTAAGTTGGCAGTAATCGAAAACAAAGGAAAGTCAACAGGAAATATTCCGATTTGTGTAGTTGTCTTTTCGTAATCGTACCCGCTATCCTGTTCGGCGTTCATTTGTTTCTAAAGTGATTCAGTTTTCATCATATATTCTCACAGTGAAAATGAAGATGTAAAAAAAAAACACGAAACAAGATTAAACTCTTTACATGTTGATCTGAAGAAATGGAAAGAACAGTCGCCTTGGTCAAAGCGCTCGACCTCCGAAATTAACCGAGCGTACAGTATGCTATGTAAGCATGACTTCAGCAACGCTGAATCTTATTGCACGCTTTTGCACTCCGAAACCTTTCTGTTGGTTTGTTGAGTTGCTTCTTAATATGTTGCTCAAAGTAACTAAATTGAAATTATACATCTGAAGTGTGAGTATTACGAAGAAGTGACAAAAAACAAAAAAAACAAGGTTCAAATGGCTCTGAGCACTATGGGACTTAACATCTGTGGTCATCAGTCCCCTAGAACTTAGAACTACTTAAACCTAACTAACCTAAGGACATCACACACATCCATGCCCGAGGCAGGATTCGAACCTGCGACCGTAGCAGTCGCGCGGTTCCGGACTGAGCGCCTAGAACCACTAGACCACCGCGGCCGGCTGCGATATTTATGACTAAATGTAATGTCACTACTGGTTTCCAAAAATTCATAGATGTTTTGGGAACCATCTTGGTTGACTAAGATATCAATTGACTAGAAGCAAAAAATAGAACATACGAGACCTATACTCTTTGAACTGCAGATTACTGTTGTTTTCCGTAATCTTTGACAATACTGTGTTAAGGTTGCACCACACATAACAGCTCGCTTGCGGCATTAAGACTGTACAAGCAGCGAATGTTTGATCGAATTTCGATTATGCATGCTTTACTTGTGCTTGAGCGTGTGTACCAAGAATAGGGGGGCTTGTGCAAACGTTTGTCAGTGATCTGGCTTGATGTAATTTTTATTTGATTATGTTAAATTGCGTACAAAGGTTGTGCTGTATATCAAGTCAAAGAACACAATATTATGTGGATAAAGAGGAGGGTAATCAACAGTACTGTTAGATAAATTCCATTGGGTGTCTACCTCGAATAGTTAATACGGGAATAATCTTGTCGTTTCTGTAACTACTCATTACTCCATATATCACATTTTATCTTTTTTTCGTAACACAAGCATCGTTGTCTGAGTTCGACATTTTCTGATAAACAAACTAATGCTTACACAAGTTTGCTTGAAACGTGTGTAGGCGCAAGGAATTTGTGCGCGCTCGACAAGCGCGCCTGCGCAAACGTGCTTGTCAATATGCAGTTACGAGTGTGGCCTACTTTAGACATCCAACTTGTAATATATATCTTTTTAAGTTTGAAATAATCAGTTGCAACAGCTGATGACTGGAGTTGATTTGAAGATAATGTATACGTGACTCACCATGGTACAGCTTTGTAAGTACTTTCTATTTGACTATTCTTCACACTTGTGCTTCTTTTGTCTATGTGTACTACGTAGGTTTTTTCTGTTTCTATATTTTATAGTCTTTCTGTGAAGATGGTTATTTAATCGAAGCCGGTAGAGAATAAAGATGTGTTTGTACACATTATGGCTCAAAGATGCATTTCTTCAGAAACAATTACATAACTCATGGACAAAACTAAAGGGTTATGTAAGTAGAGCACTCTAACCACAAACCGTTTGCAATTGCCGGCAGGAGTTTGTTTCATCTCTTTTTTACTTCCGCGTTGACAAACATTTGCACAAACATCGATAGAGGCTTAAGCCGCAACGTCGCAAACACTTTTTGTTTAAGTACTACGAACGTACTCCCTTCGGTAGCTGTTGCGCTGGAGTGAAGGCGAGCACAGAGCGGCTGTTGGCGTTTGTGCAAGGCACCAGACCCGACCTCTGCCGGCCGACGTTGCTTTGTCCGAGGGGCGACATTCCTTTGTCTTCCAATATGTCCGCGGGGCGCCGCGTCCACTGCGCCACTGCCCCGCTCGTTTCGCTACCCACGCACTTCTCCCCCCCCCCCCCCCCCACCTTTCTCGACTCTCTCTCTCTCTCTCTCTCTCTCTCTCTCTCTCTCTCTCTCTCTCCGAGCGACATAGTCCCACATCTCTCTCGCCGAACCCTCTTCCGTCCTCTTTTTGTGTCGTTTTCTCGTCTGGGCCGAGGCTGCTGTAAAGTGATCGCCCTCTTGTGGAGAGCGCGAAGGATCGATTTCGTGTATCCAGGATTTTTTCATTTTCTTTCGTGCTCCAGCGGCATCGTTTTACATAGAAACGGATACGCGCACTCCTTTTCGCCTCGACTTTAAAGGCTGTCGAACAATTTTGTGTGAGGACGTCGCATGAAAAAAGGGGTGAGGGGACAAGGGGGGGGAAGGAAGAGTGGATGAAAGGAGTTGGGTAGTCTGTCGGAAATACGGCGCGCAAAGAAAGCGGAGGGTGCCTCTTGGAAAGAGACGGGGAACTGTTCCGCGCAGACAGCGCCACCCCAATGCTTCCCCGATCTTGATTTTCTTTGCTCCGAATTTTAATTACTCCGTCCCTGTATAAACTTTCCCCTGTTATTCTTTCACAATTTCTTCTGATAGCTGACGATCAACTATTTGTATACCAGTGCCTTCATTTCTTTCGATATGAAGATGTTCTTTGTCTCCTTTTGGTCGTATTAATTTCTTTCAGTAACGAACGAAACGTGTTGTCCCAGCTTTGCTTGTTATTCTTTGTAGTCGTAATTAATATTCAAACAGTGGTCTCTGATTAACCCGAATGCTTTCGTCGCCCCCAAGTCGGACAAGAAACGTCATGTGACAATAGAGCCATGCCTTTCTTGTTTAGGGTTAGTGAGAGGTTCTCAATTATTGATAGTAGCGGAACTCATATTTAAACTGAAACCAGAAATCAGAGAGTAGTCATTTTCACTGTATGTCGTTATAAAATTTCACTCATTGCGGCAATAAGAAAACTTACTACCTGAAAGCACTTAAGGACATGCTTCACTGAAAAAACCTGATTTTTGTAACAATTTTACGTGTTCACAAATAAATAACAAGGAAACTAGACTGAAAAAAAATTGCAAACAAGCTGAAAAGTTAACTTGCAGAATCATTGCAACAGCTTGTGGCATCCGTAAATTAACTTTACAGCCTTATACCTTAATAACTTTCAAACTGTACTAGATAATAACAACAGCTCTTCTGCATGTGACAAGTTTTGTCTTCTCAGCCACACGCTTAATGTGTGCACCCCTAGTGTCGCGGACGAAATCCAGTCGGTATCCAATTCCTCTGCTTATACGCTCCAGCAACTCAGCTGTGACATGTTCAAATGCATTTCAGCCGGCCGAAGTGGCCGTGCGGTTCAAGGCGCTGCAGTCTGGAACCGCAAGACTGCTACGGTCGCAGGTTCGAATCCTGCCTCGGGCATGGATGTTTGTGATGTCCTTAGGTTAGTTAGGTTTAACTAGTTCTAAGTTCTAGGGGACTAATGACCTCAGTAGTTGAGTCCCATAGTGCTCAGAGCCATTTTTTCAAATGCATTTCGAATTTGCATTACAAGTTGTGTAGGTCTGTAAACTTATTTCGTTACATTTGGTCATTTAGAAAACCCCAGAGGAAGAAGTCTGTAATTGAGTCGGCGCAAGATGATTCCTGACACTTGCAGTAGGCTGGGCGCGGCAACTTTACAGGCCTACGTCAACCAGTAACGCAACGCGATTTTGTAAAAGTCTCTATGGCAACGCTTCAGTGTCGCCACAGCTCTGAAGACGGCTGCTGTTCTACCTGCAGACGTTAAGGCTTCGTAACGGAAAACTGGCAACAGCTGCGAGGTATAAGGTATCTTCTTAGACCTTCTCGACTATAGTAGTATGAGGTCATGTCACATCGTGAAACCACCGAATCGGACACTCTGTTCCAGTTCACCTATACGGAAGCTTTTCATTCCTGTCCCGCTGGAATATGACGTTCGGTTGCAGGTGTTTCAGTTGTAGCACAGCAAAATTTTGTAACATGTCCAGATAAACTGTTGATGACCAATAATCCAAGTCGCCATAAGTCCGCACCACAAATTGATCTTGGGACTCTCTTTCTATTTCACATGTAACATGAGAACACTCTTATATGCGAACCTTATGACGGTTCAGTTTTCCAGATACTTGAAAAGCTGACTCACCAGAGAAAGAAATCTTTTCCAGAAAGTTACGTTTTGCGTGAAGCTCGGCTAGCATATTCATTGCAAACTGTTCGCGCTGAGATTTGTCCGTTAGTTTTGATACCTGAAGTAGTTAGCTCCATTAGGTGTCAGGATACACTTCTTGATCAGGAAGCTAGAGCCTGTAGAAGATTCATTGGGATAGTATAAGGCAGGGGTCTCCAAACTATGGCCCGCGGGCCGAGACCGGCTCGCGAGGGCCGGCAAACCGGCCCACATTTGCTTGCCGGACATCCCTGGTATCCGGCCCGCCAAATACTTGAGGTGGTGCCTATACTGCCAACAATTGAGTTTCGAGGCCTATCGTGACCAATACACCGCGACATTGTCGGAGCTCTATCTTTACAAAGCGGAAGGTCGTGGTTAAACTTGTGGCTATCCACAGCAAACAGAGGGACCATTCTCCGTGCGATAGTGAAAAAAAAGGTTAACAAACTAGTTTGGCGAAAACATTTTAAGTAAAAAAATTCTTTGCATTTTATTCTGCTCACGAGTCTGGTGCAAGTCTTTCAAATGGACGCCACTTCGGCGACTAGCCTTAGTAATCAGTCATTATGGAAGATGCTTCTTAAGCAAGGTTTCACTTTCTTTACGTATTTCACTTTTCAGATTATCTGAATTCAAACTTTGAATTGTCCCACACCTACTAGTACAGCGCATAAAACACTAAAAAGCTCGTGAGACACCCGCAACATAGACACAACCACGCAACAGAACTATCAAATATATGCTCTGGCTCTGCTGCTCGCTACAAGACCACATAACTAAACTTATTGTTGCGCTGCTTGAAATAACAATGCGTTGATATACTCTACCTCTGTCACGTCTTGTAGTAGTAGTGTTGCTAACAATGATTTTGAGATTTCGTTAACTTTGCAGGACGCTTTCGTAAAGAATGTGCAGTGGCATACTTTTTTGTCGGTGAAATTCGCCAGAATAAAATATGCCAGAAATTCGGTCAGGTACGTCCACCAATCAAAATTATGTCATTAAATAAGAATCATAGTTCGCTTCAGTACTGGCTATTCCCACAGCCTTAGATTTTTGCGATTTCCTCTTTCCTTTAGCCTTACATTACGGTGATCATGGAGTGCTAGGGTTCTTTAATCCCACTACGTAGATCTTGGCCCTTATGACTTCGTGGAGGAATCAATGTGTCCCACAGACTAAAACGTCTGAAGACCCCTGGTATAAGGTGGACGTGGAGATGTAGGAAACCAGGATTAGAGATGGTTGGGCGACCACTGAGTTTGCAAAGATGTTAGAAGAACTTAAGGAGAGGACAGAATTTACCATCTTTCACAGAACACACCCATTACGTACAGAATCAGGCTTGAGAACATGGGCACGCGGCCAGCCTCACAAAGTCCATTGTAACTCCTAATTATTTAGATACCCACGATGTTCGAGTACGAAATTGCATGTTCAGCAATACTTAACTGTTTTTCTGAATCAGAATATTTACAGTATGTGAACTCGACAGGCGCCTTGTGCAGCTGGCTGTATTCGCGATGTATCCATCGTGTCTGCCGGTCCTGACAATTTGAAATGTTCCTTTCCGCCCGCAGCTTCTGTAGCGTCGGGCGAAGATACGACTCGATGGGCTGGCTAGAGTTCAACCACTTTGCGGCGGCGTGCGGCAAGCTAGGCGCATTACGCGACATATTGCTCCGTAGACGTCTATTGGCGGACCCGGATTACTTTTGTGCGCCGCTGCACCTATCAGTCTACATGAAGGTCGGCAACCTCGCTTTGACCCGCGAGACAAGTTTAATATTCCTGTGCAGCACTAATCAACGGCATGTAGCAATCCATCTGCTTTCAAAAACACTCGCATATCCGACAACTGGATTGGAAAACGAGCATCACAAACAGGCACTACACAGTCACCAAACGGTTTATATCGCCTCCTCTATAAACAATGCAAGATCACAATAGAGTCAAAAAGGATGAGGACTTACACAAGAACTCCACATTTAAGATCTCCATTCGGTCTGAACGTAATTTATTATCTTATAAATATAGCCAAGTCCTCCACGTTTGTTAAACAATACCTCCAGCTAGTTGATGGTTCCAGTCTCTGCTACGCAGCTCCTTTCGCGCACTATATAGCAACGCCCTCCACCACAAACCGTTGGGTGGCTTGCGGAGTATAAGTGTAGATGTAGATGTAGGTTCAAATGCGAGCGAATTCCTAAGGAACCAAACGGCTGACGTCATCGGTCCCTAGACTTACACACTACTTAAACTAACGTACGCTAAGAACAACATGCACACCCATGCCCGAGGGAGGACTCGAACCTCCAGCGGGAGGGACCGCGCAATCCTTGACATGGCATCTCAAACCGCGTGGCACCGGACTAAGGAAAAATCACCCCTTTATTTCCAGGCTGGAGAACAGCCCCGTCCCGAAGAAACCGGGAAACTCACTCTGGCGTTCCGAATAGCGACGAGCCCTAACCGGAGAGTACGACAAGGGAATAATATTTCGGAATCTGACCTTTTAAGGAGTATAAACGGACGCTCATAAAGTACATGATCATTTGTCTTGTCAATGAACCTACGTCCTCAATTATTTGCTTAACGTATTCCAATCTCTGTCTTCCTCTACAGTTTTTGCCCTCTACAGCTCCCTCTAGTACCATGGAAGTAATTCCCTCATGTCTTAGCAGATGACCTATCATCCTGTCCCTTCTCCTTATCAGTGTTTTCCACATATTCCTTTCCTCTCCGATTCTACGTAGAACCTCCTCATTCCTTACCTTATCAGTCCACCTAATTTTCAACATTCGTCTATAGCACCACATCTCAAATGCTTCGATTCTCTTCTGTTCTGGCTTTCCCACAGTCCATGTTTCACTACCATACAATGCTGTACTCCAGACGTACATCCTCAGAAATTTCTTCCTCAAATTAAGACCGGTATTTGATAATAGTAGACTTCTCTTGGCCAGAAATGCATTTTTTGCCCTAGCGAGTCTGCTTTTGATGTCCTCCTTGCTCCATCCGTCATTGGTTATTTTACTACCTAGGTAGCAGAATTCCTTAACTTCATTGACTTCGTGACCATCAATCCTGATGTTAAGTTTCTCGCTGTTCTCATTTCTACTACTTCTCATTACCTTCGTCTTTCTCCGATTTACTCTCAAACCATACTGTGTACTCATTAGACTGTTCATTCCGTTCAGCAGATCATTTAATTCTTCTTCACTTTCACTCAGGATAGCAATGTCATCAGCGAATCGTATCATTGATATCCTTTCACCTTGTATTTTAATTCCACTCCTGAACCTTTCTTTTATTTCCATCATTGCTTCCTCGATGTACAGATTGAAGAGTAGGGGCGAAAGGCTACAGCCTTGTCTTACACCCTTCTTAATACGAGCACTTCGTTCCTGATCGTCCACTCTTATTATTCCCTCTTGGTTGTTGTACATATTGTATATGACCCGTCTCTCCCTATAGCTTACCCCTACTTTTTTCAGAGTCTCGAACAGCTTGCACCATTTTATATTGTCGAACGCTTTTTCCAGGTCGACAAATCCTATGAAAGTGTCTTGATTTTTCTTTAGCCTTGCTTCCATTATTAGCCGTAACGTCAGAATTGCCTCTCTCGTCACTTTACTTTTCCTAAAGCCAAACTGATCGTCACCTAGCGCATTCTCAATTTTCTTTTCCATTCTTCTGTATATTATTCTTGTAAGCAGCTTCGATGCATGAGCTGTTAAGTTGATTGTGCGATAATTCTCGCACTTGTCAGCTCTTGCCGTCTTCGGAATTGTGTGGATGATGCTTTTCCGAAAGTCAGATGGTATATCGCCAGACTCATATATTATACACACCAACGTTAATAGTCCTTTTGTTGCCACTTCCCCCAATGATTTTAGAAATTCTGATGGAATGTTATCTATTCCTTCTGCCTTATTTGATCGTAAGTCCTCCAAAGCTCTTTTAAATTCCGATTCTAGTACTGGATCCCCTATCTCTTCTAAATCGACTCCTGTTTCTTCTTCTATCACATCAGACAAATCTTCACCCTCATAGAGGCTTTCAATGTATTCTTTCCACCTATTTGCTCTCTGCTCTGCATTTAACAGTGGAATTCCCGTTGCACTCTTAATGTTACCACCGTTGCTTTTAATGTCACCAAAGGTTGTTTTGACTTTCTGTATGCTGAGTCTGTCCTTCCGACAATCATACCTTTTTCGATGTCTTCACATTTTTCCTGCAGCCATTTCGTCTTAGCTTCCCTGCACTTCCTATTTATTTCATTCCTCAGCGACTTGTATTTCTGTATTCCTGATTTTCCCGGAACGTGTTTTTACTTCCTCCTTTCATCAATCAACTGAAGTATTTCTTCTGTTACCCATGGTTTCTTCGCAGCTACCTTCTTTGTACCTATGTTTTCCTTCCCAACTTCTGTGATGGCCCTTTTTAGAGATGTCCATTCCTCTTCAACTGTACTGCCTACTGCGCTATTCCTTATTGCTGTATCTATAGCGTTAGAGAACTTCAAACGTATCTCGTCATTCCTTAGTACTTCCGTATCCCACTTCTTTGCGTATTGATTCTTCATGACTACTGTCTTGAACTTCAGCCTACTCTTCATCACTACTATATTGTGATCTGAGTCTATATCTGCTCCTGGGTTCGCCTTACAATCCAGCATCTGATTTCGGAATATCTGTCTGACCATGAGGTAATCTAATTGAAATCTTTCCGTATCTCCCGGCCTTTTCCAAGTATACCTCCTCCTCTTGTGATTCTTGAACAGGGTATTCGCTATTACTAGCTGAAACTTGTTACAGAACTCAATTAGTCTTTTTCCTCTTTCATTCCTTGTCCCAAGCCCATATTCTCCTGTAACCTTTTCTTCTACTCCTTCCCCTACAACTGCGTTCCAGTCGCCCATGACTATTAGATTTTCGTCCCCCTTTACATACTGCGGTGGGTTTATGCTGTAATAAAAGCAAATTTAGAGCTTTGTGTTTGTGTGTGGGCGATTTAACACTAAAAGCTTGCAGGCAGAAGCTAAAGAGATCAGTTATACCGAACCTGGCAAATCTGACCCTCAGCAAAGGGCAGGGTGATACCAGAATGTCTCCGAGCGCTTACACGGCGAACGCAGGTAAGCGCATGTCGCAATGAACTGCATCCGCTGTGTAAATGCCTGGCTAGCGCAGACGTTGCGTGTAGCCTGTTCCCCGTGTTTGCACAGCGCGCGCGCTTGGGCGTGTTTGCTTTACGCGCTCCGCTGTAAAGACAGCACGGACTGCAAAATCAACACACAGAGAAGTGGTCGTGACTGCGGAATGAATCTGTCTCTCCACTGTGGTGTGTACCCGAACGGCACTCGAAGTGGAATCATTACGCTTCGCGCGCATCATCTGTCCTATCCCGGAGGCGTTACGCATGTACTCACCTAAATACGCGGAAGGTTTTATCTGCCTTGGCCCTCCGACTAGTCGAGGGACGTTATACCGGTCACTAGTAATGCAGGGCTTTCGTACGTCGCTGTCGGATAACAGGCGAAGGTGAGAGGGAATGATTGCTTGTCATCACGACAAGAGGATTTGTAGAAAGTCTGCAGGTACGACTTCGTATATAACAATAGGAGAGGTGGGCCACAGACTGGTGTAGCAACTGTCATCGTTTGACAGCTGTACAGCAACAGAAGTGACTAGCGAACAAGAAGATTTACAGGGCATGGGTAAAATAATGTGAACACCTGTACTGACTTGGGAATGGTTTATTAATAAGGGTTCAAAAATGTTCAAATGTGTGTGAAATCTTATGGGACTTAACTGCTAAGGTCATCAGTCCCGAAGCTTACACACTACTGAACCTAAGTTATCCTCCCGAGGGAGGACTCGAATCTCCGCCGGGACCAGCCGTACAGTCCATGACAGCAGCGCCCTAGACCGCTCGGCTAATCCCGCGCGGCTTTATTAATACGGGGTTGGTCCCCCATTTGCCCGTAATACAGCTGCGATTCTTCTTAGAATACTGGCATATAATGATTGTATAGTCTCCAGTGGAACGTTATGCCACTCTTCGATCAGAACCTCTTCTGACTCCTGTAGTGACGAGGCGGAAATCTGGTCCGGAGTCTGTGCTCGAATACCGCCTACAAGGTTTCGATAATGTTCAACTCCGGAGACTGTGCTGGCCAGGAAAGATGCTGCAGTTCAGTTGCATGCTCCTCATACCACGATTACTGTCCTGGCTGTGTGAATGGGTGCATTATCATCCTGAAATATGGCATCATTGTTGGGAACAACATTTGAATCATGGGATGCACCTGGTCACCCAAAATATTCACATAATCATTGGTTGTAACAGGGCCTTTGAGAGTAATGATGGGACCAGCAGAATACCATGATATGGCTGCCCACACCATCACACTTCTACATCCATGCTTAATTGTTGGAATGAAGCAATCATGATGGTAGGCTTCTTTTGGCGTTCTCCAGATATAAACCTGGCCCGATGTTGGAAATAACGAAAACGTTGACTCGTCGGACCATATGACGTGCTTCCACTGATCAGCTGTCCAAGGTTTATGCTCCTGACATGTTTTACGCTTTTTTCCATTGGTTGTCCTCACTAATGGTTTCGGTATAGCAGCTCGTCCATGAATATTCGCTTTATGGAGTTCTCGGCGGTCAAGGTTGTTAGATATGGGGTCTCGAAGATGGCTATTGAGCTCTGCAGTCACTTTAGCTGCCGTAGTTTTGTGTTGTTTTGACACAAATCGTGTTAGCGTCGATCTCTGTCATTTAGTTCTGATTTCCGCCCACTGTTACGTTTACACAATGATGTCCTTCTATGTTTTGTGAGGCTGTCATGACTGTTGAAAAGTTACTCTTGGAACATTCAATAAGTTGGCTGTCTTGGTACTGATGCCTCAGCTAATCGGGCCCCCGCAATCTGCATTCTTTGGAACTCTGTAAGGTCTTTCATTGCACGTCGACATCGGCCTCTGAATGCAAATACGTAGTGTGTACTACTCGTAAACAACCTGCACTGATTTCTAGCCCATACTGAGCATGCACAGTTCAGTGCGACACGTGCCTTACCTGCGTTGTTGACCGTCAAACACAACCACCCCGTTACTACCACTGCTCACATTATTTTACCTATCGTCTGTACTTAACTCGTATTTCTCTAAGTGTAAAAGGACGTTTTACAGATAGTGCAACCAGAAATAGAGTCCGGCTACCACGATGTGAACAACGATGAGGCACCCTGAAGTAAGCACGAACTATGGTGTCATCGCGATGAGGCTCCAGGGGCAAGTGGGTTGAGCAGCTACTCGGTCACACCGGCCGGAAGGGTCGCAGCACTTAACATACCTTTTCCTGTATTTTTACCGAGCAATGTGGCGCAGTCGTTATCACTCGCATACGGGAGGACGACGATTCAAACGTGCGTTCGGCCATCCTGATTTACGTTTCCCTAAAACGCATCAGGCAAAAGCCGGGGTGGTTCCTTTGAAAGTGCACGGCTGATATCTTTCTCCGTCCTTTCCTAATCCGAGCCTGAGCTCCATCTCCAGTGACCTCGTAGACGATGGGACGTTAATAGCTAATCTCCTCCTCCCCCTTCCTGTATTTCAGGAGCTTGTTTACGCTGCTCTCCCGGTAAGAACCCCATAAAAATTCCTAATTATAGCGTAACACTCTTTCGTGTATTATAACATCGATTTTGCAGACCTCATATACAAGAAAAGTATCTGTAAACATACACGTTAATGCTTCAGGAATAACTGAATCCGTACGTGGACATAGCGCATGATTTAAACATGGATATATTTTGAATGGAGGCGGTGTTAATGCATGTTTTCATTTGAATTGCCACAGTGTCCGGATATCCGCATCCTAATAGGATGAAGACTTCTCCTGGCGAGAAATGTTTATTTTGCCTGTGCTAGTCTCCCTTTAGGTACTCCGGGCTTCATTCTTCGTGCTTTATTCTGCTTCCACAGCAGTAAAATTCCTCTGTTTCATCTCCTACGTAGACTCTAGTTTTGACGTTCAGTTTGTCGCTAATCTCATTTCTGCTACTCCTCAGTACTTCCTCGTCTTTTTTCTCTCAGTCCACCTTCTACGCACAGTAGACTGCTCAGTCCATTCATCAGCTCCTTTAGTTCTTGGTCACTATCACAGGGGTAGCAATGTCATCAGCGAACCTTATGACTGATACACGAAATAACGATATGCATATAGACAGATGGCGGAAGTATAGCGTACGCAAGGTTTAAAACGGCAGATCGCAGTTGATACATATCCTTATTAGTAGTTTCAGCAAAGCTATGTTGCCATCTTTAGAACAGCGGATGCGCGAATTATAAAGGCCCTACCTGTGACGCGTTGCCATCTGGCGATTGAAAACATGGAGGTAAACGCACAGAAAAGACGCACCGACGCGACACTATGTACACCAAAGTAGAAGCTATAACAATATCAGCAAGGCACAGAGACGTGAAATATGTCATATACAGCACATCCACTGCTGTTCGTATGGAGCCGATTACCAACATACACCCATGTGACAGTAGTGAGCCGGCCATATGACCGAACGGTTCTAGGCGCATCAGTCTGGAACCGCGCGTGTCCGCTACGGTCGCAGGTTCGAATCCTGCCTCGGGCATGGATGTGTGTGATGTCCTTAGGTTAGTTAGGTTTAAGAAGTTCTAAGTTCTAGGGGACTGATGACCTCAGAAGTTAAGTCCCATAGTGCTCAGAGCCATTTGAACCATTTTTGGTTACCGCCGTCCGTCCTACATTCCGGCGGCAGAGAGCGTTCGTAGTAGAGTAAGTGTGGCTCAGCGGACGCGCGCCATTGGGTCCGTCGGGTTCCGCGCGACCGTTAGCTGCGTCAGAGGGCAACTTGTCATTCCGTTACCAACCTTGATACTCCGTGGGGCGGTATCGATACGTGACACCACAACAAGGACGAACGCTTGCTCGAAATTATGCGACCAGTTAAGCGAGTGTTAATTATATGTGTATGTACATTGCATAATACAGGGTTATTACAAATGATTGAAGCGATTTCACAGCTCTACAATAACTTTATTATTTGAGATATTTTCACAATGCTTTGCACACACATACAAAAACTCAAAAAGTTTTTTTAGGCATTCACAAATGTTCGATATGTGCCCCTTTAGTGATTCAGCAGACATCAAGCCGATAATCAAGTTCCTCCCACACTCGGCGCAGCATGTCCCCATGAATGAGTTCGAAAGCATCGTTGATGCGAGCTCGCAGTTCTGGCACGTTTCTTGGTAGAGGAGGTTTAAACACTGAATCTTTCACATAACCCCACAGAAAGAAATCGCATGGGGTTAAGTCGGGAGAGCATGGAGGCCATGACATGAATTGCTGATCATGATCTCCACCACGACCGATCCATCGGTTTTCCAATCTCCTGTTTAAGAAATACCGAACATCATGATGGAGCACCATCCTGTTGAAAGATGAAGTCGGCGCTGTCGGTCTCCAGTTGTGGCATGAGCCAATTTTCCAGCATGTCCAGATACACGTGTCCTGTAACGTTTTTTTCGCAGAAGAAAAAGGGGCCGTAAACTTTAAACCGTGAGATTGCACAAAACACGTTAACTTTTGGTGAATTGCGAATTTGCTGCACGAATGCGTGAGGATTCTCTACCTCCCAGATTCGCACATTGTGTCTGTTCACTTCACCATTAAGAAAAAATGTTGCTTCATCACTGAAAACAAGTTTCGCACTGAATGCATCCTCTTCCATGAGCTGTTGCAACCGCGCCGAAAATTCAAAGCGTTTGTCTTTGTCATCGGGTGTCAGGGCTTGTAGCAATGGTAAACGGTAAGGCTTCTGCTTTAGCCTTTTCCGTAAGATTTTCCAAACCGTCGGCTGTGGTACGCTTAGCTCCCTGCTTGCTTTATTCGTCGACTTCCGCGGGCTACGCGTGAAACTTGCCCGCACGCGTTCAACCGTTTCTTCGCTCACTGCAGGCCGACCCGTTGATTTCCCCTTACAGAGGCATCCAGAAGCTTTAAACTGCGCATACCATCGTCGAATGGAGTTAGCAGTTGGTGGATCTTTGTTGAACTTCGTCCTGAAGTGTCGTTGCACTGTTATGACTGACTGATGTGAGTGCATTTCAAGCACGACATACGCTTTCTCGGCTCCTGTCGCCATTTTGTCTCACTGCGCTCTCGAGCGCTCTGGCGGCAGAAACCTGAAGTGCGGCTTCAGCCGAACAAAACTTTATGAGTTTTTCTACGTATCTGTAGTGTGTCGTGACCACATGTCAATGAATGGAGCTACAGTGAATTTATGAAATCGCTTCAATCATTTGTAGTGGCCATGTATTTATTGAATAGGAAATCACAAAACTCCGACCTCCAACTTTCACCATCTATTCCAGCAGAGTTGCTGTTTGTTCTATCTACCATCTACAGAATTCATTATTTACAGCACAAAACACCACAGCACATAGCACATAAACTCAGCCAGTACATAGTACATCTAAACGTTTCTCTGCTTCTTTTGATGCCCATTGGAGGACGACAGTTTCCAGTACCGGCTGTGGCCGTGTGAAGAAAAGACTGATGTTTGTACATGCTCCATAATTTGCCTCAGTCCTTAGGCAGAATCGCCTAGCAGCTGTTACTGAGCTCGACTGTCCGAGATCATTTTACCGGCCACTAGTAGTCCCAGTCACTGTAAACAATACTGAGACTTATCTTACTTTTTTCGGATTAGGCCCTTTTGTACGCCTCGGATGATTGGATCTCCCATTTTTAAGTGTAACGTGAATAGTCTAATGCGATAAGATCTCGAAAATTCCTTCCTTGTTCAGCTGGTAAGCAATTATCAGTGACCTATAGCCGGTGTCTAAACGACTATTCCCTCTTCACGTTTCCCATTGTATGTTAGCCCAGATTCAACAACCTACTTCTTATCTGCCTAGAGTAAACTCTGCTGGCTACTGGCTGATACTGATTAACTTGACAGATATCCTGAAAAGAAATTCATATGCTTTTAATATTCTACGAGGGTCACTCCAAAAGAAATGCACACTATTTTTGTAAATATACAGTTTTCATTCAGCATGTGTGAAAGTTGTACAGTGTGTAGATACATCCTTCCCGTTTGTTTTCAAACTTAGTTCAACCTGTTCCCGTGAGTGGCGCCGTCACAGCGTGTCTTCAAGGTGGCTGCTACAAAAAGCCGGCCGTAGTGGCCGAGCGGTTCTAGGCGCTGCACTGGAACCGCGCGACCGCTACGGTCGCAGGTTCGAATCCTGCCTCGGGCGTGGATGTGTGTGATGTCCTTAGGTTAGTTAGGTTTAAGTAGTTCTAAGTTCTAGGGGACTTATGACCACAGCAGTTAAGTCCCATAGTGCTCAGAGCCATTTTTTGTAGCAAAAAAAGACTATTTAAACCTAACTAACCTAAGGACATCACACACATCCATGCCCCGGGGCAGGATTCGAACCTGCGACGGTAGCGGTCTCGCGGTTCGAGACTGTAGCGCCTAGAACCGCTCGGCCACCACGGACGGCGGCTGCTACACTCGACGTTCGTCAGAAGCAACGTGCTGTCATAGAATTCATGTGCTGTGAAAACGACACAGTGGGAAACTTCCACAAGAGGTTGAAAAAAGGTGTATGGAGATGCTGCTGTCGATCGCAGTACAGTTAGTCGGTGGGCAAGCAGAGTACGTGATGAAAGCGGGCACGGCAATATTGAGGATTGTCCTCGCAGCGGCAGGCCTCGTACTGCACCCACTCCAGGCAATGTGCAGAGAGTTAACGAATTGGCGACTGCTGACAGACGCATCACAGTGAACGAATTGTCAGCCTACGTTGGGATAGGGGAAGGAAGAGTTTGCAGAATACTGAAAGTGTTGGCGTTAAAAAAAGTTTGTGCCAGGACAGTGGCTCACAAAGAAACAAGAGGAAAGTTATGCAGTGAACTTTTCGTACAGTGCGAGAATGGTTGTGATCAATTTCTTGGAAGAATTGTGATAGGTGATGAAACATGGCTCCATCATTTTTCACCAGAGACGAAGAGGCAATCAATAGAATGGCATCATGCAAATTCACCGAAGAAAGAAAGAAAATTCAATACCACATCTTCTGCTGGAAGGTTATGGATACGGTGTTTTTCGATTCCGAAGGACTCTTGCTTGTGGACATCATGACAAGTGGAACCACCATAAATTCTGATGCATATGTAACGACACTGAAGAAACTTCAAGCTCGACTGAGTCGTGTTCGACCATATCGACAAAAGCAGGATGTTTTGCTGTTGCACGACAATGCACGGCCACGTGTCAGTCAAAAAACCATGGAAGCGATCACAAAACTCGGATGGACAACACTGAAACACCCGCTTTACAGTCCTAACCTGGCTCCATGTGACTATCATCTCTTTGGGAAACTGAAAAACTCTCTTCGTGGAACAAGGTTTGGAGATGATGACTCCCTTGTGCACGTTGCCAAACAGTGGCACCAACAGGTTGGTCCAAATTTTACCGTGCGGGTATATAGGCGCTGGTTCCAAGATGGCGTAAGGCAGTTGAGAGGGATGGAAATTATGTGGAGAAATGAAAATATTGTTCCTAAAGGATGTATCAACACACTGTAAAACTTTCAAACATGTAGAGTAAAAGATGGATTAAAAAAAAAGTGTGCATTTCTTTTGGAGTGACCCTCGTACATGACACAATTTATCCATATGACACATCATTTTACCTATATGTGATATCCCAATTGGTAGACGAATGTGTCTGCACTACCAACAGAGCCGGCCGGAGTGGCCGAGCGGTCCTAGGCGCTACAGTCTGGAACCGCGCGACCGCAACGGTCGCAGGTTCGAATCCTGCCTCGGGCATGGATGTGTGTGATGTCCTTAGGTTAGTTAGGTTTAAGTAGTTCTAAGTTCTAGGGGACAGATGACCTCAGAAGTTATGTCCCATAGTGCTCAGAGCCATTTTTGAACTACCAACAGAGACGTCCGGTTGGGAAGCGAGGTATTTGTGATCCGTCGAATGAGTGTCCGCACGTTCCAACATTGCAGGAGTGACAGCTGTGTACAGACGGAGGGCACGCGTGAGATCGGCCAGGTTTGCGCGAGCTCGGTGCGATGATGGCAGACGCCTCGCCCAACGACTCACCGTTTTTTAGTTGACTGTCAGATCTCCGTAGACAATCTGCAAGCGCCTGTGAGTATATACGAAGCTCTGGTTTTCTGCCGAAAGAAACTCATTGACAGCTCTATGCTTGGAACGTTGCAGACGCCATTTTGAAGGCTATGTATGTAGCCGCCATCTATCGGAAGTTCATGAAACTATAGCGGCTGAAGCGGGAATATTCCACGATGTCCTACAACAAACTGCATTTTTTTCAATCGAAATTGGCCGATAAAAATTGTGTTGCATTCCTAGTTGAAGGCCCCTCGTACATTAGGTGTTGTTGTTGTTGTGGTCTTCAGTCCTGAGACTAGTTTTATGCAGCTCTCCATGCTACTCTATCCTATGCAAGCTTCATCACCTCCCAGTACCTACTGCAGCCTACATCCTTCTGAATCTGCTTAGTGTATTCATCTGTTGACCTCCTTCTACGACTTTTACCCTCCACGCTGTCCTCCAATACTAAATTGGTGATCACTTGATGCCTCAGAACATGTCCTACCAACCGATCCCTTCTTCTATTCAAGTTGTGCCACAAACTCCTCTTCTCCCCAGTTTTATTCAACACCTCCTCATTAGTTATGTGATCTACCTATCTAATCTTCAGCATTCTTCTGTAGCACCACATTTCGAAAGCTTCTATTCTCTTCTTGTCAAAACTATTTATCGTCCATGTTTCGCTTCCGTACATGGCTGCACTCCATAAAAATACTTTCAGAAACGACTTCCTTCCACTTAAACCTATACTCGATGTTAACAAATTTCTCTTCTTCAGAAACGCTTTCCTTGCCATTGCCAGTCTACATTTTATATCCTCTCTACTTCGACCATCATCAGTTATTTTGCTCCCCAAATAGCAAAACTCCTTTACTACTTTAAGTGTCTCATTTCCTAATCTAATTCCCTCAGCATCACCCGATTTAATTCGACTACATTCCGTTATCGTCGTTTTGCTTTTGTTGATGTTCATCTTATATCCTTCTTTCAAGTCACTGTCCATTCCGTTCTTCCAAGTCCTTTGCTGTCTTTGACAGAATCACAATGTCATCGGCGAACCTCAAAGTTTTTGTTTCTTCTCCATTGATTTAGGATGCAGGTGAAATCAGGGGAAGTTATGACAAAATGTTTTGTTTTGTTACGTATCACAATGCATATGAAACCGAAACTGACGGTGGAGCGTACGAACCTAAACAGGGACCAGGTTGGGAGCTACTGATTTAGAACATCCAAGCAGCTGACCTCATAGCGAATGAAAGTAGGAGATAATCCTGGTGTCGGACGGATGTTGTTTGTTTGCTGTTCGGTTTGAGTGACCTCGCGTACCTGCGGTCTTGTGTGTTTTGTTGACGTTGCCTCGTAGTTATGACTTGCGGGCCGTCCCTGGGTGGAGAGGAGCGTCCACGCCTAGTTAGCGGCAGAGAGCGCGACGCTATCTGCTGGCGCGGCGACAGCGGCGTGCGGTGTAACTCAGGGGCTGCCCGTCCTATCTGCGTGACGTTTACTGCCCGCGTAAATCACGGCTCGCCAGCCCGGCGTCCCCGGTCGAACCCCGGCGACGGCTGCGCTGCCATCGGACAGACACGGCCGCACCGCGACCCGCCGCACTAAATTACGTTTACCTGCCGCTGCCGCCGTAAAGTTGGCACCGCCGCGCACCTTCATCGAATCCGTCCTGAGCCACACCTCATCGCGAATATTACTCGACAGTGACACCGGGCGTTCTGCGATGACACTGCCGCCAGCGCGGCGAGGTAGCTAACGAACGAGACAGTTACGACACGTTAGTGCTAGAGCATTCCTCCGGCGTTTAGAATCCTTATCAGGCATGCGTGACTGTACACACCGAACGAACGACTTGGAAGACGCGTTGCTAGGATCGTAACAGGTCACTATAGCTCACCATTACCCCCTCGCAATACCAAAGGAGGGGGCGATAAATGTTCAGATGTGTGGGAAATCTAATGGGACTTGACTGCTGAGGTCATCAGTCCCTAAGCTTACGCACTACTTAACCTAAATTATCCTAAGGACAAACATACACACCCATGAAACTTCCTGGCAGATTAAAACTGTGTGCCCGACCGAGACTCGAACTCGGGACCTTTGCCTTTCGCGGGCAAGTGCTCTACCATCTGAGCTACCGAAGCACGACTCACGCCCGGTCCTCGCAGCTTTACTTCTGCCAGCATCTCATCTCCTACCTTCCAAACTTTACAGAAGCTCTCCTGCGAACCTTGCATAACTAGCACTCCTGAAAGAAAGGATACTGCGGAGACATGGCTTAGGCACAGCCTGGGGGATGTTTCCAGAATGAGATTTTCACTCTGCAGCAGAGTGTGCGCTGATATGAAACTTCCTGGCAGATTAAAACTGTGTGCCCGACCGAGACTTGCCCGCGAAATGCAAAGGTCCCGAGTTCGAGTCTCGGTCGGGCACACAGTTTTAATCTGCCAGGAAGTTTCATATCAGCGCACACGCCGCTGCAGAGTGAAAATCTCATTCTGGACACACACCCATGCCCGAGGGAGAACTCGAAACTCCACCGGGACCAGGCGCACAGTCCATGATTGCAGCGCCACACACCGCTCGGCTAATCCCGCGCGGCTGGGGGCGATAGTATTGTAATCTAGTCTGTTTCTTTATATTTTCAAATTTTCAAAAAAATGTTTATAATTTTTAATGAATTCTTGTACCATATTCCATGTATGTTTTAGATTTTTCAGTAAAACTAAAACCAAAAATTGTAAGCCTCAGTAGTAGTTTTATGGGTGGGCTCGAAATAAATATCCCCCCCCCCCCCTATGGTTATGCGCGTTATGGAAAGTGCCTTGGTACTGAGAATCTAAGTCACGTGTATAAAACAGTTTCAAACGTCTGATTACTTTGCAAATGAGTTACTGTTTTAGATATTTGACGGTAAGCGTGTAAGCATGAAAAGGTTTACAATGGTTTGAAATTATGATTACAGTTTGTTGAGAGTCGCAAAGTGCTCTCATTATAAAACACTGAATGAATATCGTCTGGGTAATTTGCGCTCCATTGCAAACAGAAGCAAGTTTTTCGTACATCTAAATGTCTAAGACGCCATATATTCTCAACTATGTGTCGTGCAGTGATAAAATCTTGCAGGTACTTTCAGTGGTGTACGTTGATACTGTCTGGAAACTGTGTTCCATAAAGTGTCAATAGTAAAGAAGTAATAAAAATTTTTGAAACGTTGTTCACGGAAACAGCTGCAGCCAAAAAGCACTATTACAATTTCAATTAAAAATAGTGTCTCGGCTGTATAAAACAATTTATTTTAATTTTAAAATGTGATCGGTTTCGATCGGTGTGAGATCAGCTTGAGCACAGTTGCTCCATGATGAGTGATGGAGAGAGTGGTAAAGAGCAGTTGATCTTAACGCCTTCCCATAGCGGTTCCTCCTCAGTGCCGCTGTCTCCAACAATACTGAAGTAACTGATGTGAAGATGACCAATCGGGGTAGCTCAGTGTTTAGCACACTGGACTCACATTCGAGATAACGACGGTTCAAACCCGCGTCCCGCCACCCCGATGTAGGTTTGCCGTGATTTCCCTCAATCGCTTAAGGCAAATGCCGGGGTGGTTCCCTCGAAAGGACAAGTCCGCTTTGCTTCTCCATCCTGCCCTGATCCTAGCTTGTGCTCCCTCTCAGATGCCCTCATTGTCGGCAGGATGTTAAACACTAATATTCATTTCTTCTCTTGGCGTGAAGGTGATCTAACACATATCGAAACCAGACACCTTTTAACACAATGTCTGTTTACTGCATAAACAGCGGAAACGTAGCATTTGGAAAGGTGCAGAGGAATATTTTGATGTATTTATACGTCTTATCATAAACCTAAATGTAAAAACTGATTAATACTTTGCCTGATATCTTATGTATTGAAGCGCCAAAGAAATTGGTATAATCATGCTTATTTAAATACAGAAATACGTAAACAGGCAGAATACGTCGCTGTGGTCGGCAACGCCTATATGAGACACCAAGTGTCTGGTGCAGTTGTTAGATCGGTCAATGCTGCTACAATTGCTATCGAGATTTAAATGAGTTTGAACGTGGTGTTATAGTCGGCGCACGAGCGATGGGACACAGCATCTCCGAGGTAGCGACGAAATGGGGATTTTCCCGTACGACCATTTCACGAGTGCACCGTGAATATCAAGAATCCGGTAAAACATCAAATCTCCGACATCTCTGCGGCCGGAAAAGGATTCTGCAAGAACGGGACCAACAACGACTGAAGAAAATCGTTCAACGTGACAGAAGTTCAACCCTTCCGCAAATTGCTGCAGATTTCAATGCTGGACCATCAACAAGCGTCAGCGTGCGAACCTTCAACGTAACATCATCGATATGGTTTTTCGGAGCCGAAGGCCCACTCGTGTACCCTTGATGACTGCACGACACAAAGCTTTACGCCTCGTCTGGGCCCATCAACACCGACATTGGACTCCTGACGACTGGAGACACATTACCTGATCGGACGAGTCTCGTTTCAAATTGTATGAAGTGGATAGATGTATACGGGTCCGGAGACAACCTCATTAATCCATGGACCCTGCATGTCAGCAGGGGACTGTTCAAGCTGGTGGAGGCTCTGTAATGGTGTGGGACATGTACAATTGGAGTGATACGGGACCCCTGTCACGTCTAGACAGGAATCTGACAAGTGACACTTTCTAAGCATCCTGTCTGATTACCTGCATCCATTCATGTCGTTTGTGCATTCCGATGGACTTGGGCAATTCCAGCAGGACAATGCGACACCTCACACGTCCAGAATTGCTACAGAGCGGCTCCAGGAACACTCTTCTGAATTTAAATACTTCCGATGGCCAGTAAACTCCCCAGACATGAACATTATAGAGCGTATCTGGCATGCCTTGCAACGAGCTGTTCAGAAGAGATATGAACCCCTCGTAGTCTTAATGATTTATGGACAGCCCTGCACGATTCGTAGTGTCAGTTCCCTCCAGAAATACTTCAGACATTAGTCGAGTCCATGCCACGCCTTGTTGCGGCACATCTGCGTGCTCGCGGGGGCCATACAAGATATTAGGCAGGTGTACCAGTTTCTTTGGCTCTTCAGTGTATAGGCTCGGTAGAGCGAGTGATAATTCTGACATTTTATAGCGGATTGGTCATTGTGAGGGAACCAGCACAAGTAACATTACCTTTAAAGAACAAAGTTTTTACCACAACTCAACTAGTAAAAAAACCAATCACGAAGTCGTAAAATGAATACTGGTTAAATCATAGATTAAACTATTAATAAAATTCCTTTCATTGTAAGATGAAACTATGTCTCCCTCCACGTCTATACAATAAAAATGCGGCATATCTTAAAGTACCTCCTTTTGAATAAAAAATAAACGTCTTTTGCAAGTGGCTGTATACAGGCAAAACTGATGAATAGCTGCAGGCAGTTACTGCATGACACCCTTATTTGAAGACATTGGTACCGAGTCTTAACTCATTACCTTTAATATTTACAAACTATCACGCAAGTTCTGAGACTGCTTTTCTATAACCGTTACATTACAGTTCAGTTTTTCTGTTATATGAAAAGGGCATTGTAAATATCTCTATAAACATTAATTACTGTTTTGTTCACTTTATACAAGCAGTATCAAATATTTTAGAAGAAATACTGTAAAAAGTTGCGTGAATAGGTTAACCACGCACAAGGTAACCCCTGCTGAATCCTGATGATGCTGATGATTGGGTTGTGGGGTGCTCAACTGCACGGTCATCAGCACCTATACAAAGTCCCAATATTTTCAGAGTCCAATTCTTTTTACACATTCTAGTCTAGCCACTTACTCGAATGATGATGATGATGAAGAAGAAGACAACATAAACACCCAGTGCCTGACTCCCGGTAAATTAGCAGAGAACTGAGGTAAATGATGCATTCCCTTTTTTTCTTTTGTTTTTAATGAAGAGAACTGTGGAGAACATAGGTGTGCTCGGTCTCCGCTGAAAAATGTAACGGAAGCTCTGGGAAGCTGTTTTGCATTAGGTTTCTCCGCGGGAACTCGTAAAAAAGGCCAATCGTGGGCCGGTCGTATCCTTGGTGCGGCGCATCAAGAGAAAGCGCCGTGGATGACGGAGGGAGTGGCGGGGAGGGGGGTAGCAAGGTAGCGAGGTGTATCGGCGGAGGCGGCGCACCTGTCGGCGTGCGGCTCTCGCCATCAATCAATGGCCACAAGCCGCCAGGCGGCGAGGCTTTTAGGAAATGAGAACTCCTGCCTGCACCAGCGACGTCGCACGCCTCGCCTCGCAGACGCTGCTTCCCGCCCCCCTCCTCCTCCCCCCCCCCCCAACCCCTGTCTTCTTCCTGCGACATGACGTCACGCGCGCGTAATATTTTATTACGAGGTTACTTTGTCATCTCGCGAATGGACCTGGGAGCCGCGAGGCGGCCGTAACGAAGCCGGCGGCGGGCCCCAATCCGTTTCTGCCTTTGAGAGCTGCTCTGTTTCCAACTGTCTGCTGTGTTCTTTCTGCCCGCCGTGTATTATAGCGATACCTGCTATTGGTACGTACGCCCACTCGCACACTGTAGAGAATTAGTAAATGGTTTGCTGCTTGATATATATAAACTTATTTCGCGTTTATTGCTTTCACCAGTGCATCTACAAACAAATAGTAAAAACGTATTATAATACAGGGTGCGTCAAAAAAATGTATACACACTTTGAAGCGTCATAGAAAATTTATTTCCCATTCTACAATGTTAAATTTCTGGAAATGGAAAGCTTAAAGTCCAATTGGAAAAATAAACGTACTTTGCAAATGTGATTAATGTTCAAACTGGTGGCCTTCAGCATCAGTATATTTCTGAGTACGAGTCACCACTGATACCGTACATCGTACCAAAGTGTCCAATGAGATTTCTGCGCACACCGCCTGAATCTCATTCCAAAGTGTGTCCAGGTTACGTGGTTTACGTTTGTACACCTCATCTTTTACTGTGCCCCAGAAGAAGAAATCCAGCGGCGTGAGGTCTGGAGAGCGTGCAGGAAACTCGATTGGTCCCCTGCGTCCCATCCACTGGTCTCGCACATTGTGATCCAGGTGTGCTCGTACGTCCCTATGATAGTGCGGCGGGGCGCCATCTTGTTGGAAATAAAACTCATCATTGCCGTATAATGCACGAATGGCAGGGAATATGGAGTCAGCAAGCATTGTTAGGTCCGTTTCTCCAGTAACAGTACCTTCAAAGCGGAAAGGCCCAATGAGTCCCCTTGCAGACAAACCACACCACACATTTACACCAGGCAAATTCACAGCCTTTTCAGCTGCAATGCGAGAATTATCTGCAGCCCAGTGCACACAATTGTGCCTATTGACAGTTCCATTGAGTTTGAATTGGGCTTCCTCCGACCAAATTATGCTACCCATCAATCCCGGTTCACGTCTCACCATCTCCTGAACCAATTCACAAAATTCTAACCTTCGATCTGGATCGTCGTCACTTAGTTGTTGCACCAGCCTTGGAATGTACACACGAAACTTGCCTTTCTTCAGGATGCGTAGCACACTACTAGCACTCTCACGTGCCGCTTGCCTTGAAGATTTTTGAGGCGAACGCTGAAACAGTTCCAAGACCGCAGTTGTGGAATCATCACTTGTAGCTGTACGAGGTCGCCCTGATCGACCTTTATGCACATCACACACTGCTCCATGAATTTCGAATTTGTCTCGTAGACGTGTAATTGTTAATCTTGAAGGTGGTTATGTACCATACTCACTTCTCCACTGTCTTCGAACCGCAGCTACATTCTCAAACTTCCAGTACCACATAATTATCTGCTTCCACGCTTCAAAGCTCAAACGCACGTCCGCAATGTTGCAGTTACTTCCTTGCCACTGCTGCCAACTGTTGAAGAAACATAACATTACTTTTTCACAGATATTTAACCTTGTAGAACAAGAAATAAATTGTCTATGGCAGTTCAAAGTGTTTATACTTTTTTTTGACGCACCCTGTATATGTGAAACATCAAATCATCGAACAACTTTAAAACATTATTGAAAAAATAGTACATCCAACTACTACGGTTAACACTAATAGTTTACTCGAAATTGATACGTCAGGACGTGAGTGCAATACCCAACAACCGCCCGGCCAGCCGCGCGCTCTAACGTGCTGCTTCCCGAGCGGGAAGGAGTCCCGGTCCCTGACACGAATCCGCCCGGCGGATTACTGTCGAGGCCCGGTGTGCCCGCCAGCCTGTGCATGGTTTTTAAGGCTGCTTTTCATTTACCTCGGCGAATGGGGGTTGGTTCCCGTTATTCCGCCTCAGTTGCACTATATCGGCGATTGCTGCACAAACACTGTCCCCACGTACGCGTAGTACACCGTAATTATTCTACCACGCAAACCTTTGGGGTTACACTCGTCTAGTATGAGGCGTTCCGGGAGGGAGGGGGGGGGGGGGGTGTCCACTGGGGGCCGAACCGCACAATAACCGTGCGCTGGGTGTGGGGCAGCGGTGGGGTGAATGGACTGCTGTAGCCTGTTGTGGGGTTACAGAGGGCTACGGCGGGACGAAGCCTCTCCGTCGTTCCCAGGTCCCCGGTTTAAATACACACAATACACAATACCCTATGCAAAAAAAGCCTTGTAAAATACATATTGTATAAATATAAATAAATGCGATTGTAAACAGATGTACCGTTGAAGGCCGAAATCCGAAATAAGCTTATTTAAATAAATAAAATATCAAGCTGCAGACTGTCTACTAATTCTCTGCATGATGTCCAAAAAAGTAATGACTTATACTCCTGCTATTGTCGAGTGACTGATTTTCATGCACTATCAAATCGTAAAATATGCATAGGAAGACCACATTTCCAAATGCAACAAAAAAAAAAAAAAAAAACTGTGTGGGTATTGGAAACAATCTTCATGTGAACCACAGTTGCTTGCTTACTTTTTTACACAAGCTTTCTGGACATTCTTAATTAACTTTTTCTTGGTTTTCATGTTACCACTGCATTGAGAACAAGTGATATCTTTAACAAATTCTTTGCACATTGTACAGAAATTCCGTTTCCTTCATATTACTTAATAAGGAAAACATGCATTCCATAGCTGCATTGTGAGTAGGGATTGTAAGAAAAGTGCTACACAATTTTCAAAAGTTGTGAATAGTCGTCTCCATGCCGATTGTTCAAAAATCACACCGTCAAGACGCCGTACCGCGACAGTCGCCAATCGGCTGTAGTATTGCCAACCTACTTTTGCCTCTTGCCAATTTATGCCCATTTTCAGTTCCGGCCCGCCAAATGACGCTTGACACCATAGAACAACAACCTCACATGGAAACCCAAAAATCGTTTTTTTTTACTGTTTTGTAAATGTACGACGGGGTTTGGAACAGAGCGATAAAACTCTGGTGATTTGGTAACCCTAAACATGCATGCATTCATGCAGTATCATGTCACTAGGCATAAGGTAGTAAAACATTGCAGAAATGCAGTATCAAAATTCAATTCTATATTTCTATTTTCTCCAAAATACCACACAACAACCAGTTCCTCCAAATCCTTTTCACTTAAGCTCAAAAGTTTATCTGAAAGAACAATTCTGCGCATAGAACATGAAATGGCTCTGAGCACTATGGGACTTAACATCTGAGGTCATCAGTCCCCTAGAACTTAGAACTATTTAAACCTAACTAACCTAAGGACATCACACACATCCATGCCCCAGGCAGGATTCGAACCTGCGACCGTAGCGGTCACGCGGTTCCAGACTGAAGCGCCTAGAACCGCACGGCCACACCGGCCGGCTATAGAACATGAAATTTATAGTTTAAGAAGACGTGACAAGTGCATATTTAAAGGTAAGAAATTTCAGACAATGTCAGGAGCCATGACTAATTTGACACAAGCGTTCATAATATCCCGGGCGGTACGGACTTCAGCCGCTTTCCTTTGTTAGCGACAATGAAAAGTATGCACCGCCAACTGACTTCGTAATACAAATGCAGGAACGATATTGTTTGGTGACGTGTTGTTACCGTATTTTACACACAGTCCTACAAACCAACGCCCTGTTCAGAGCTGCTTAAATTTTTCCTTCCTAAAATAGTGAATTGTATACATTTTATTAACTGCATATTGAACTTGCTTCAGAGGCGATTGTGGAGAGTGGGTAAGGAGCGGGAGAGATAAGCTGCCTACGTACTTTTCATGTCACAATAATTTCATACTCACGTACAATAATAATTCGTACCGTTCACCGTAGAGAGCAAGAATTGGCGACAGTGACCCAAGACACGGAGTACGTTGATTTCTACCAACGTCTACCGCGCCGAACTACGCTCTTGACCTTACTAACAAAGTTCGCGAGATTACTCATATACCGCACCACTGGCTTAACTCATGTGGGAAAAAAAGTCAGTAAAAAGTGCTTTCAAGCGGTAAGTCATTGTAATATATACATTGAAGTGAGAAAAATAATATAATGCATTATAAATGTCTAAAATCAGAGTTGTTTCTTTTTTGAGTCATCAGTCTTCTGGCTGGTTTGATGGGGCCGGCCGCGGTGGCCAAGCGGTTCTAGGCGCTATCCTTAGGATAGTTAGGTTTAAGTAGTTCTAAGTTCTAGGGGACTGATGACCTCAGATGTTAAGTCCCATAGTGCTCAGAGCCATTTGAACCATTTTTGATGGGGCTCGCCACGAATTCCTCTCCTTCGTCAACCTCTTCATCTCTTTTTAGCACTTGCAACCTACGTCCAGAGACCGATGACCAAGCAGTTTGGCCCTTCCCCTCCCCCCTCTCTAAACCAGCCAACCTACGTCCCCAGTTATGTGCTGCTCGTATTCCAACCTCTGTCTTCCTCTGCAGTTTTTGCCGTCTACATCGTCTTCTAGTACCATGGAAGTCATTCCCTGACGTCTTAACATATGTCCTGTCATCCTGTCCATTCTCCTTGTCAATGTTTTCCTCATTTTCCTTTCCACTCCGATTCTGCACAAAACCTCCTCATTCCCCACCTTATCAGTCCACCAAATTTTCAACATTCGATTATAGCACCACATCTCAAATCCTTCGATTCTCTTCTGTTCCGATTTTTCTACAGTCTGCGTTTCACTACCATACAATGCTGTGTTCCAAACATACATTCTCAGAAATTTCTTCGTCAAAGTAAGGCCACATTTCTTTCTGAATCAACATTTTCATATGCCAGTATCAGACGTAAAATGTTATAACTAAGATGACGTTCCTCTTCTACTTCCTCAAGTCTTCTTGCCTTCATATCTTGTGCTGTATAAATTTTCCAGTATCTTCCGGTATTGGCAAACTCAGTTACTGCTTTCCCAAATGGGACGCGTTTCTGCAGTCCACCTAGCTTGAACGTTTCGAGCAAGGAAGTTAACTTGCGCCCAAACTAAGCTGACACTCGGTGCGATGGCTGATGGAAGCGATCGCAAATGGGAAATGCCTTTACGGTCGCTCCCATCAACCACCGCGCTGAATGTCAGCTAGTTTGAGCGAACAGTAACTCCTACAGGTTTTTTTTTTCTGTTTGCTTGTCTGCCTTTTCTATTTACTCGTTTTCCCATCCTTTGGAGTCCATTTGTTTACAGGACACCAATTTATTCTGCATCATGTGCCAACGTTTCATACTGCTATACTTAGAGAATCATGCGATGCTACGCAAGTATGTGGAATATATGCCCTGTCCCATTTTGCCTCTGTGACACTATCACATTGGATAAAACTTGCACTTGTATCTCTTAATACAATGTCTTTAAGGTTTGTGATCCAGTTTGTAACTTATGAGTACTTGTTTTTTTTTCGCTCGATTAATCTTTAGTCACACACACACTGCACGGACTGCAATTACTGTTACGGTTTGATTTCATGTTTCGCTTAGCATGTTTTCAACAATTTGCTGTTGTGGCTCCTTCCTGTAGCTTTAATCGTGCAACACTGTGACATTCAAGTTTTAATGTGATGAAACAAATTGATGGTTAACGGATCGATCCATTTTATCGAAGCACGTGCACAATTGAAAACAGTGTATTTCCAAAGAAAATAAATTATACCCGATTGGCAGTCGTGTCACGCTACCGCAAGTAGATTGCGTCAAGCGTAAATGAGTGGGAGATAATTCGTCCAGTTTTGTCGTTAATTTGTTTCCACTGGTGGGTGGTTGCCATTACAGTAATTTCAGAGCTCCCGCCTTGCACGCATCAACAAAATGCCATTTGTGGAAACTGCATCAGCCTGAAATACAACAGCCCACAAAATGAAATTTACTCTGAATATTATTTGTTGAACTTCGTATGACGCATTGCGTCATCAGAGCCACATAAAAATGTTTCGGTAGGTTTTTTGAAATTATCAGGCAACGCTCGAACGTTTACGCGGTAGTTCTTGTGAGATTAAGAAAAGCAGAAGCGCGATTGGAGGGAGCGTAGCTTTTATTTACTACTTATGCAAACTTATTTAGTTGTGATTAATGGCACATTTCTAACACTTTTGTTCTATACTCTAGCTACCTCGAATGGTAAAAAGGGACACACACAGACATAGTGATGACGATGTTTGGTTTGTGGGGCGCTCAACTATGCGGTCAACAGCGCCCGTACAGATTCCCTGTCGGTACACAATCCAATCTAGCCACTGTCACGAATGATGATTGAATGATGAGGACAACACAAGCACCCAGTCCCCGGGTAGAGAAAATCCCCAACCCGGCCGGGAATCGAGCCCGGGACCCTATGATCCAGAGGCAGCAACGCTAGCCACTAGACCACAAGCTGCGGACCCCAGACATGGTGAAAACCAGTCGTTGTAGCACAGTGAGACTGGCAGAGTACAGATATACATCGGACGATAAATGGAGTTGATAATGATGGATCTGTATTCCAAATTACAAAAAAATGGTACAAATGGCTCTGAGCTCTATGGGACGTAATATCTGAGGTCATCAGTCGCCTAGAACTTAGAACTACTTAAACTAATTTAAGGACATCACACACATCCATGCCCGAGGCAGGATTCCAGCCTGCGACCGTAGCGGTCGCGCGGATTCAGACTGAAGCGCCTAGAACCGCTCGGCCACACCGGCCTGCTTTTGAATAGACTTACACAGCCAGTTGCTGGGCGGTCTTCAGTTTTCTTGGTACGATGTGAATCGTTCCTAGAGTTGCGCTCTACCGAAACTACAGTTCGGTAATTTTGCTATGGTGCATAAGTGACGTAGTGAATGGTAGGATTACCGATAGCTTTAGTAACATGCACGAACATAAAAATGTGTATAATTATTGTTGTTACCTTGCCCTCAATAGAACTGCAAGATTTGAGTTTCCTGTTATCGATAAGTGCGGAAATTGTTTATGAATAACAAAAGGGTTCAAATGGCTCTGAGCACTATGGGACTTAACATATGAGGCCATCAGTCCCTTAAACTTAGAACTACTTAAACCTAACTAACCTAAGGACATCACACACTCCGTGCCCGAGGCAGGATTCGAACCTGCGACCGTAGCAGCGTAGTGGTTCCGGACTGAAGCGCCTAGAACAGATCGGTCACAAGGCCGGCTTAGGAATAACAGAATCCTGTTTCATATATGCCTGGCTTTGTACTGAAGCGGTGTTTACTATGTTTTTTTTTTTCTTTAGGAACCTGCGTTTTCTAGCTCTGTGTGTTAAGTATTTCTTTTTTAATTTTTACAAGATGCCTTTCGTTTCGTCTCACAAACCACCGTTTTTCAAATAAATCTTGAATTAAGCATTGGCAATTTCAGTTCTGGTACGAATACTGTTATTTTTGATAGACAGGGTGATAACGATGTAGAACAAGAATATTCCGTAGGCGACCCAGACCTTTATTTATCATCACTCATTGTCAGACGGTCCACCGTTTCCAGTTTCTAGGGGAATCTAGTAAGACTCTGATCGCATACGCAAGCAAAGCGACCGAAATTTGGTAACACCTGGTTGATATGCAACCTAATGTATAGGTAGTTCGGTCGAGATTTTAACTGATCAAAGCTACCAGGAAAACTAGTCCACCTTAGCCTGCGGTAGTTCTACAACACTAATCGTTCCACAGCTCTAGCAGACAGCAGAATATTTTCTTTAACATGATTTGGGTTGCAACGTGTTGTACATTCTGTTGTCCAAGAATGCTCGCATTCTTATCGTTTTGTGGCATTTCCAACCCAAATAGAGGTATTACAATGAGAGACAGTAAATACTAAGCGAAACCTCGATACATGTCGATAACCCTTGCATGTACACTGTCGATTTACAACAATCCCCAATAAATGACTCTACCTGCATTTTACAAACTTGTGTCAGTTTCTGTAATATTTCTCCTCATTACGAACCTCCAAAGAATTCACAGAACACCCATGGATCCAAAACTTCCACGTATTTGCATGAAAATAAGATTGGTTACAGCAGATCTGACTGTTGATCACCTCTTATTGACAGACGTTTTCTGAGTTCAGGTTACACTTCAAAGCAATATCTCTACGGTTTTCCACAAATACACAAAGTGACCTATAATGTGATATAGTACCACGTGTTTCTGGGAGACAGCCTGTTATCGGTGGCACAATTTCTTAACAGTGTCGTGATCTCGCAACTGCCGGATTCGCCGGAAAAACTGGTGTTATTGTACGAGGAATAGCTATATAGTTTTAATTGGCATCCCGAAAGAATAAAGATTATTAATTTTCATGACGGCTCGTATAGTGCAGCAAGAAGGGATGAGTAGGTAGGACACCCTGAGGCATCAAGGAATTGTCACTTTGGTGAAGCTGGGAAGTGTGAATGGGGATAAAAATTGTAGAGGGTAAGGTTTACGTACTAGTTAGCAGATTCAAATGAGTCGATATCATTATTGTCCACTCTCTCTCTCTCTCTCTCTCTCTCTCTTTAACGTAGGAGTAGCATTGCAGAGTGCCCGGGAAAGATGCGCAAAGCAGGAGCGTGGATGGACACAGATCTGCGTTGTGTTAACGACGTGTGAGCGCCGGGCATGCACACCGGCGCTGAATAATTCATGCCGCCACCGTGAAAGAAAACTTGTGCTCCGGAAGGATTATCTGTTTGCTCGCCGCATTAGGCCAGTTACACCCCTCTGGCTGACTCGCCCCTCTTGCAAATACCCTTCCCTTCCTCCCTTTTTTCTGCTTCCACTTTCCTACCCGACATTAAGCCACTTCAGCAGCGAGGTAAACTGAAGCATTCCCACTGGGAACGGACAGTCGTCCATACACTTGGATGACCAAGTAATCATGTGGTAAGGATCGTATCCCGCGAAAAGAGTAAGTTTCTGGCTTTCGTATTGACGTCGCGGTCTGCAAGCCTTCGTTCATCTTTCTGTAGTGTTCAGGGCTGCTTTAAGGCCCAAGCGACGGCTTGGGGCGCCAAGTTGAAAGTATCGCCAGAGGCATCACAAGTGGAAGATTTCTATAAAAGACGTATCACAATTATTTGCGAATCCTGAGATGGCTGAAAGTGTACGAGGGAAAACGGAACGTCAAGTGATAAGTCGCCTGCGCAGAAAAATGTACTCGAACCGGCCCTGCGTCCACAGCTCGTGGTCGTGCGGTAGCGTTCTCGCTTCCCACGCCCGGGTTCCCGGGTTCGATTCCCGGCGGGGTCAGGGATTTTCTCTGCCTCGTGATGACTGGGTGTTGTGTGATGTCCTTAGGTTAGTTAGGTTTAAGTAGTTCTAAGTTCTAGGGGACTGATGACCATACATGTTAAGTCCCATAGTGCTCAGAGCCATTTGAACCGGCCCTACGAGTGTCTAACAAAAAAGCATACTAACATCTCGCCAGTCTGTTGAAACATACAGCTAAATGCCCCAGCGAATGGCACCAAGTGTGTGATTAGTCAGTGCTTGGCAGACAGAAAACGATAGTTCAAAGGTAGCCTGCACATTTGTAACCTGCCTCTGTTTTGTCCTCTGCAGAAAATGTTTCAAAAAACTCTAGAAGTTCTCCAAAGTTTTTCAATATTCTCAAGATACTAGAAGCTCGCATAGTCCATCGAGTAGGCGAAGGGGTCGTAGATTAGGTTGGTCGTTGGTGGTCTCACTGAGTATGCTTCTGAAAAGTCCCATCCTTTTGTTGGATTCCCTTACGTTGTTTATTAAGTCCTTGGCTAAAGCCATAATATCCCTCATAGACGTAAGATGGCGGAGACTGTCTACAGCTGCCAAGTCTAAACTGTGAGCAGTGCAGTGCACGTAAAGTCTTTGGTTGTATATCCAAAACTAACTTTTTTAGTCCTTTGAACTTACCTCTCATATTCGAGGCACCATCATAGCACTGACCTCTTAAGTTATCCATTGACAAATCAAGACGAGCGAAAACGTCTTTTAAAATACTAAAAAGAGTTTGTGATTCAGTGTTGGGGGGTCTCGTATAAGCCAATAAAGTCTTCGTTGATGATTAAGGGATCATCGACAGTGCGGATACAAAATGACACTTGTTCGTGAATCGAAGAATCACTTGTTTCGTCAACCATAATAGAAAAATGTTCAGTTTTTCTCAACACAGGCTTTCCTAATAGATCTATGATCTCGTTTTGAATATCGTGGGACGGCCACTTATACCCCGTACTCCCTAATCAATCTTTAAACTCGGTTATGTCATTATTTTTGAGTTCCAACAAGTGAAAAAAAATTGAGTTTACATCTTCGTGCCCTATAATTGCTAGTCTTTGTCGGCATAGAAATTGCACGGTGGTATAAATTGTCTCCAGAACAAAACGGCCTACCTTCATATCACTATCTAACTGTTCATTCAATTGGGAGGCCATACTTCGGTCAGTGATAGAATTCAGTTTCAGAACACCTTCTTTAACGTAAACGTAGGCCGGTGTATTCATCCCTTCTAGATGCTCAGACCAAGTTTTAACTCCGTACAGCCATTACTTGATCTTTGAGAGCGCAATCAGTGAAGTTGTGTTTTTATTGTATGTTACGAAAATGGAACAGCGGAATTTAGAGCAACGTTATGCCATCAAGTTTAGTGTTACACTTGAGGAATCCGCGAGTGTGACTTTTGAAAAATTGAAACAGGCCTATGGGGAATATTTCATATGAAGAGAACAAGTTTTCCGCTGGCACAAATCATTTTTGGAAGGCCGAGAACTCGTTGAAGATGAACCTCGCTCACGAAGACCTTCAACTTCAAAACCTGACGAAAACGTCGAACGTGTGCACGCTCTCGTGAGATCTGGTGAAACTGTCAACCAAGCATTTTACAAAGATGTCCTTGATAGGCTCAACAAAAGAGTAAATCGAGTGAGACGGTGCATAGCAGACAGGTGGATACTGCATCACGACAACGCCAGATATCACACGGCCATTTCCATCACAGATTTTTTGACATCCTGTTGTTCCACAGTCCCCTTGTTCACCTGAATCCATGTCAATTTTTCTTTTAACGAAATTGAAAAAGTCTTAAAAGGACGTCATGTTGGGACTCTGAAGAACACTCAAAAGAAAGTGACCGACATGTTAAAGGCCCTGCCAGTTGAAGCCTTTCAGCACTGATACTGGAACACACGCTAGGGATCACGAGGCGTGTGCGCAGTATAAAGCTGCGCCGCTGACGTCAGCGTGAACGCAACCAACCCTCAGCAGCCTACAATTGCCATAACGTATTGCGTTGAAGTTGCGTTTACCAGTGAAAAACGAAGTTGTTTATGGCAGTGTGAATTTTTATTAGTAACTGGCGATTGAGTTCAGAGTTACGTCGTTATTATTAGTAATATTGGAGGATTTCTTAGAGTAAGTTTTTAAGTGAAAGATAATGGTCTACTGTGCGATTGTCAGTTTTACTGGCCTCAACAAACACAACTAAATAAGTTAGTAATTCATATATTTTCTAAAAACAATGAGACTGAACGAAAATGAATGAATGCTTGTAAAAGTGCAGACTTGTTTTCAATAATGAAAGGGAGTTGAAAAGTGAACTCTTGAACATTCCTTCGAAACGCAAGCTGAAAACTGGCGCTGTTCCAACTCTAAATCTACCTTTCTTCGGTGCTGATTTAGAACTTAGTAATGAGCGTAATAATAAGGAAATGTTTGTGCACAAAAACGAAGCTACCGTAAAGAGGAATTTTTTTTTCAGGTAAATGTATTACCAGCTAATGAAGGAATTTCTACTAGGCAAAATATTAACCGTGAAAACGAACTCTGCTCTGAATGTGACTGGCAAAGAAAGAATGCATATTTAAGGACCGTCTTTCTCGAGGTCGCGCTAAGTTACTGAAATTAAAACATATTTGAAAAGTGATTCAGGGCTCTTTTGTGACTGTCAACAACAAGTGGTTATGAAAGGACGTAGTAACTGGTCATCTGAAGCCACTTTATGTTGCCTGTCTTATAAAGCGTTATCTTTTGTCAGAGACGTATTGAAATATCCTCTTCTCGTGAAGTCAGTATCAAAAAGAAAATTCAGGCAGTTTAGCGTCCCACAAGGTTTCATTGATTTATACCTTAGTGCTTTGACAACGCAAAGCTATTAGCGAAATTTGAAAAAGACGTTCAAATGTTCAAACGTGTGTCAAATCCAAAGGGACCGAACTGCTGAGGTCATCGGTCCCTAGACTTACACACTACTTGAACTAACTTACGCTAAGAACAACACACACACCCATGCCCGAGGGAGGACTCGAACCTTCGGCGGGAGGGGCCGCGCAGTCAGTGACATGGTGCCTCTAACCGGCAAAAAGACGTAGTTCGGAGGCCTTACACCAGTATTTCACGGGCCATAGAAAAAATAGTCTAACTAATATAAAGCTTAATAATAATAATAATAGTAATAATACACTAAAACCTTGAAAACCTCGACTACTTTCATACCTGTGTATGAGTCAAACAAACGTGCGCCCAGTGCCCATAAGCGTCAATGGAGTGCGATGTGACGAGAGGGTTCACGGTGACGTCACAGCTCACAGCCCCCTGCGCGTAACCCGTACCGTGTATTCCGTACGAACGGTGGCAGTTCGCCCAACTCGAGACATGGTTGGTTGGTTGATTTGGGGGAGGGGACCAAACAGCGAGGTCATCAGTCCCGGATTAGGGTAGGATGGGGAAGGAAGTCGGCCATGCCCTTTCAAAGGAACCATCCGGGCATTTGCCTGAAGCGATGTAGAGAAATCACGGAAAAACTAAATCAGCATGGCCGGATATGTGTTTGGACCGTCGTCCTCCCGTGTGCTATCCACTGCACTACCTCGCTCGGTCTCGAGACGTGGACGGGAACTGCATTGTTGCCGGTTCCAAGCGACGTTTCCGGTAACCGCATACACATGCTCAAGCGTGTGTATTGCAATTTTTGTCTCTCGTTTGCTTATGCTAAATCTGGCGCTTACCACCATAATCAGCCGTGACAACTCGCAACACTTTGAATAAAAATTTACAAAATAACTCGCTACGATCACGTTTAATGCTCGTTTTGACTACGGCATTAAGGCCAGGTTCTAATGTAAATGCGCATGAAAACACATAGAAAGGATCTCTTTGGGGATTATGGTTGATCATACTTTGAAATTTATTTTACATTTCCAGTAAAAAAACAAAATGGCGCCAGTAAGTGTGATTTGATCAACGGCCTGTGAATTTGACGTACGCAGACTGCGTACAGTGTAGCCCCTCAAGAGTTATCCTAAATCAAAAATGGGTAACATCAGTCGATACTACATTAAATTTATGGGAGCTTATACCTAACCACAATGCAGAGCCTTAAATTTAACGATATGGTGCTAACTCGAACTCTGAGTTAGATTTTTGGAGGTTTGTTTCACTATTTATGGTTTTACAAAAAAATAGTTAATATTAACAAATTTCATATACTATAGGTATACTCTCCCAAGATAGGTGTTTACTTTTCTGGGGTCAGAGATAGAAGTTAATAAATTCAATCATTTTTATTTTATGCTGCACGCAGTTTTGACGAATCGTTTCTCGAGGAAATCCTGTTTAAAGTTTAGGGAAAACTTTTGTATGTATTATTAGTCCAATATACATAAAAACTATATGTTATTATATATTTTTGGTGTCGCTGAAGTTAGATTTTCAGAATTCAAACTGGTTAATCCAATATGGCGGAACAAAAATTATGTTTTGACCAATTTTGACCAAAAAAAACTGTTTTCGTTACTTTCGTTTAGTCTGGAACTCCAGGACCGTATATCAATCAACCTTTCCTCGAACTCGAGTTGTTGCTGGAGAGCAATTTCCTCGTTCTTCTTGGCCAGAAAAGCAAATCTGGCTGAGATGGATGTCCTGCGTCCTGCAACCTGCACACATTGTTCGTCAGCTTATTCGGCGGATATGTTTGCATGTATGCTGCAACGTGTATCATTTTGTGAACGTGCGTCACGGCACAGGTTTATTGCCTGAGCGGGACGTCTCCGACTGAGAGCGCCCCACGGTGGCCGTGACACTGCTTCGAACAGTGGGCTGTAGAAACTTTTGCAACGCACGGATTAAAAACCCTACGTCCCAACATTCTAGAAACATACACCGTTCAACAAATGCAATAATAAAAAAAAATCGAATTGTCGAACATTTTGAATGAGAATCTGGCCGTAACAGCAGAGCACTGAGGACACTACTGAACGCTCATTGGTTGTTGGGGACGTAGATGCGCAGAACAAGCCTAATTCGACCGTCATCTTTCATGATTCCATCTGTAGTATTCGTGCCTTTCAGTGCTGCTACCAAGACTGGAAACGACGACTCCGCTGTGTATAGTTGCCGAAGGAACTACTTTGAAGAAGACAACATTGTCGTATGAGAAAAATAAATACTTCGCTAGATAAAAAGTTAGTGTCATTACTTTTCTCATACACTTCATATATGAGATTGCTTCGTTTCTTGCGTCGTCGCATTTAGTCTTTACTTTTCTCCCCTCTATAGTGTTTGAGTTAAATGACATTTCAGCACACTTATATCTAATGTAGATCAATAAACGGCGGGTGGTGTGGTTATTGCGCATGTGTTGAGGGCGCGCCTGCGTTGCTGTTGCAGCGGACAAGCTGCCGGAGGGCTTCCCGCAGATAACGCAGTCGCCGAGCACCAAGGTGGTGGAGATCGGCCACAACGCGGTGCTGCTGTGCTCGGCCACGGGCGCACCGCCGCCGCGCATCTACTGGGTGCGCGACATGCTGCCCGTCGACACGGCCGCCAACCCCCGCTACTCCGTGCTCAACACCAGCATGCCAGGTCAGCACACTGCTCCGACAGAACCACCTCACGCCGGTATTACACTATCAAATTTTCTTTGTCAAATAAATCTCGATAGTGTAATAACGAACTTTGTCAAAGTTAGGGCTTCGTCAAATATTCTTTGATCAAATCTAGCGCCTCGCGTTAGATTTTATCAAAGAAAGCGTTTGTCTTCTGTTTGCTGCATGGAGAAACGTAACCACTAAGAGCGCTAGCATCGCTACAGCTGTTTGCCGTTTGATGTAGTGTTTGTAAACATGGTCGCGAAATCCGTGAGCACACGTGACATTGGCGCATGCGCAATGAAGGAACTCTGAGGAAAATATTTGATGACGGCGTAATACCATAGAGTAGAAATATCTCTGGAGTGAACATTGCGTCCTGCGCATCTTGTCAACATTAAACTGGAATTGTCACGTGATCTAGGGACGACGTCCATTGTTTAGCGCCAATTCGCGTCCGCCATCAGGTAACGTCACGTCTCGTCACATAACACCAAAACATTCTACAATACCTTTCGAATGGAGGCATTCGTACAGGTCGTCAACGGAACGTCACGTCATTTCACGGTACGTCAAGGTTTCTCGGGAAGAAAATTTTAGCGGTACCAGTCTGTTAACATCTTGAGTTAACCTATTTTCACCGCGCTCTTTCTCCTTATAATAGTGGATTTTGTACTGTTGTATCTTCAAAAAAATGGCTCTGAGCACTATGGGCTCAGCATCTGAGGTCATCATTCCCTTAGAACTTAGAACTACTTAAACGTAACTAACCTAAGGACATCACACACATCCATGCCCGAGGCAGGATTCGAACCTGCGACTGTAGCAGCCACGCGGTTCCGGACTGAAGTGCCTAGAACCGCACGGCCACCACGGCCGGCTGTTGTATCTTCATAATTTTATTTTGTAACAGCGCTTTGTTTTAGTGACAAATTGGAGTTGTTCCATGACGACTAGGATATTTTTTCCACTTTCTTACACAACCGAAATCGTATATCTGAAGGCGAAAAGTTATTTAGGTTTTGCGATAACACAACGGCGCTGACGCCCACAATGTATATGTATAAGAACACAAGTACACGAAGCAAATTCCACCATAGGACATTTTAAGCAAAAAAGTCAGCTTTAATGAAGGAGTAAAATACAGTTGTTTATGACGTTATTAATTACGTAAGAAAAAACATAATGGATAAGTTTAACAGGCTTCATTACTTCGTTTGAAGCTTTCTTTGATGTGTACGAATGTACATATTTTCCCTAGCAAATAATTGTCGATGTTTTGAAACGTTGTCTCAGTTCTCAGTAATTTACCAAACATAATTGATCAAGAACATAGGTTATAAAGTTTGCTTCGGCCATTGACAAATTTTGTCGTTGTTAGCTCATCAGTTCTGATACTATACTCTAACATTTTATGCATATTAGGGATGGTGATTCAAAACCCGAATTTCGCCGTTCAGTACTGTGTTAAGCGACTTGACGAGATGTGACATGAAACACATTGTAAATACATGCTGACTTGAAGCTTCTGTGACGTCATGCTCGTTCATTTTGCTCTTCAAAGCCAAGAGCCCAATTTATTTCAAATATCAGACGTAAACTGCTATGGTGACTGCAAATGTCTATACTAAATCCACAGCACTTACGAAGGGAATTTGTCTTTACTAGCGATATGACAACATTCAAAATTTATAGGACAAATGTCGGACAAATCTACGGCGTCCCGAGATCACGTGACCCTTGTGGCAACGTATGTTGACAACACAACTTCAATTCTGCGCTTCTGAATGCTCACTCCAGAGATATTTCTACTCTATGCGTAATACCACAGTCAAACATATACACTCGAGGCATTCTCTGCTGTGAAAATTGTTACCATCTGACAGTTGGTGAAACACTAGCGCCCCAAGCGGCGAGAAAGCAGCCATGAAATTCAAACTTGTTTTTAATCATTTTTCTAGTTAAATAGCGAAATCGTTATTAAACTTTTGCGTCCCAAGCATTATTAAATTGTCAAGACATGAATGATCGTGAAATACGAGTTAAATCTCTATTCAGTGACATAAGCTACAGCTTAATGATTAAGAAATACTTTCGAATATGTGTGTAATTGCAGCTTACTCCACTGAAAATAAGAGAATGTAAACACATATTTCATGCTTGAGAAGAATATATTTCTTTTGTTGTCTGTTCTTTATTATGCCAGGCACATCTCGGGACAAGTCACAGGCAAAAAATTATAATGAAGATTACGCATTCAAGTGAGCAACACAATAACCTGATGAAACAAGACACTTAGGAAATCATGTAAAATAACGAAGAAACTAGACTGAAACTGTAGACTGGTTTGAGACACATTTAAGAGTGCAACAGAGATAAAGTATTGTTTTTTTAAATTTTTTAAGTGTCAGAAAGGAAATTATGTTTTGCATATCATTTCTGATTTATTATGTACAGAGTTTAATTAACAAAAAGTTGGAGAAATTAGTTTCATTTACAAAAAAAGACTGAATTTATCACTCACGTCATTAACATAAATATCAGATGTTCACTTTCTTGCAGTACACATGAAATTACTATTGTTCTTACAATTCTAATATATAATTTCTTTATCTTACATCTGAAAACAGTTAAAATAATATACCAAAATAGCATACCGAAAATGTTCTCCAAGAAAAACTTAAAAATCAGTTTATGTTGCTTAAAAAAGTTCAGTATTTTGGATACAGAATGTGCAATGCTATAGTTGCGTTTTTATTATTATTATTAACTTCTCGCTTAAAGTACATAATTTGATGGGTGTATTGATACTGGTTACGTTAAGTAACATTCGTTAAACATCGTAATTCATTGTATTTCAGTACAATGAAAGGTTTCAGAATAATGTGCATAGTGTAAAAGTTTTATAATTGTAACGTTACTGGTTCAAATCTCCCTAGTCGCACCATTTTTTCTTTACTTTTATTTAAAGTCCATACCTATTAGTAAATGGGGGAGATTTGATAGTCGTAATAAAATAAGAGAAACCAGAGCTCGTACGGAAGATTCAAGTGATCGTTTTTCCGAAGCTCTTTTAGAGAGTAACGGCAGAGAATAAGTCTGAAGGTAGTTCAAAGACCCCTCTGCTAGGCATTTAACCGTGAACCGCAAAGTAGTCATGTGAATATAGATGGAAATGTTAATTAACAAATATCGAGTCATAATTTTCATCCTTCATTTTTAATTACTGATCTTATGAAAATCAATTAAAATTTGATGCACATTGTGAAAAGCCGTATTGTCAAGTGAAAAAACTACGCATTTCAATAATACTGTCCAGTCTCTAGAAATGAAAAACTATTTCATAATGTATTCGACGATTCACATTATTTTTTTACAAAATTTTAATAATTATAAATACTCGCATTTTCGTGGGGTTAGTAAGTAAATTTGTTTTGTTGAGGAATTTCCATTTGTTAATTAATATGGACACTGTTAAGCTTCAGCGTGAGCTAGCAGCGACTAGGGAAAAAAGAGTATAAACGTTTTGCACTTACCAGCGCTCAGAAATCTTCTAACCTTCAAAGGCGAATTTTTCGAGGTCTCTTTTTTTAATTTTATAATGCACTGCTTTAAGAAACTGATGTGTGGCCACTGACATTAAAGTTCTGAAAGAATAAAGCAGATCGAAGCGAGCCAGACCGTAAAGTATCATTGCCAGATTAACATTCCTCTTTTAAAGCAACAAATAAATCACACGAGAATCGCTTTTATTTTTTTACGAACGAACACGAGATATCGATATTGATACGTGACCTTACTAATGTTTCAAAATTTGTCATTTTTTGTTAAAAACAATTTCAGCTCAGTAAAAGTCCAAGTAATTTATTTGCAGTGAGTGTTTAAGGAAACGCTGTTGCGTAAAAGAGGAAGAATCACCCAAGAACAATGCTTCTCCAAACTTTTGATGATCCCTACTTTCAGAAAAGACTGTTGACAATAACTTTGCACAATTAATTACTGGACATACTAAAACATTTGTAGTGTCCCAGAAAAACAAAGCAAAGTACAAAATAAAGATTAAGAAGACTCAGAAGGACAAAATTCGTCACAATAAGACGAGTGAGCTAGGCGATGATTGATCAACTTCCGACGCCACAATCCTCGTTTTCTGTGCACGCACATTCTGCACCATACTCAAGATCTCAGAAAGCCTCACTTGGCACTGCCATTTCATCGCTGACGCACTGGCAACGTGCTTGGCGGCTGATTTACAAGCAAGCGCAGGCACGAGTAGTCGATTTTGATCAGAAAGTCGTTCGTGTAAAACGGGGATTTAGAGTTTATGCAGGAGGAACAATGGGTACATATCACATGCATTTCTATACTGGTCTCAAGTCCGGAGCCCACTTCAACATTGAGGGAAGTTGCCTAATGTAAAGAGTAACTGTGCGTACAGTTAAAAAAAAGAGTGGGCCCTCTGCTGGCGTTGAAGACGCTTAGGAGCTCCCTCAGCGGGTCTTTTGTTTCTGGAACTGGGGGAGCGTTCGTCTCGTAGTAATGGCGAGGTACTTGTTCGCCGTTCCCCACTTCTGGCGCCATTAAGGGACAGCGGCACCTCTCTGCAGTCTTCGGCTCCAATTCGGCGCCACTCCGTGCCCGTAAAATGGCATTATCGGGCATTTGTGTGTCAGCGCCCGCCCCTGGGACCATTAGGGGGGTGGCGCTCCTGCGGGGGCTTATATCCCATCAGAGCGCCCACTGATCCCATCCCGTCTGTAGCCGAGAAAGTTCCTCCTGCGAGCCGAGTGGTCCCCATTGTCTGTCTGTCCGCTGACGACGTTCGCACCTCGGGCTGCGCCGGTGCGGGTCTCTGTGTTAACGCGACCCGTGGAAGCTGCTTGTCCGATGCATTTCAGAACCGGCAGCGACACGGGCGAGGCATCATTATTCAAAGAAGGATCCAGGACTACTGTAACATCATTTCCTGGCCGCCCAACAGACACCAGAATCGGAGCTAGTACTAGTCTGATGTTGAAGACTGCGTACATTAGAAGTCAAGGCGGCACTTGCACGTCATTGCTCTCTCTCTCTCTCTCTCTCTCTCTCTCTCTCTCGCCTAAGGATATGAGCCCGTGCAGGCGACATCAGTCTCACGTGACGAGGAATGACTGCTAGTCAGACAGACGCGCGGTGCATGGAGTATCAGTGAGCGTGCAGTCCGTGTGTAGAATGGGGAAGGCGCTCAATTTATAAGAGTTTGATTGTGATGGCCTGGAGGCTCGGCACGAGCATTTCGGAAACTGCACGACTCGTCGGGTTTTCGAGGAGTGCTGTGGTGAGTGTCTTAAACATGTGGTAAAACAAAGATGAAACCACGGCCACACGTCGTGGGGTTGGGCGGCTACCCCTCCTTACAGATGTCGAACGTCATACAGGCTGGGCAGACTGCTAAAACAGGACAGGCGCAGAACAGTGACGGAACTAACATCACTTTAATCCTGGGCAGATTACAAGTGTGTGAACTCAGTGCACCGAACACTCCGACCGATGGGCCTCCAAAGCCAACGACCCGTGCATGTGGCGACATGCACGTCAAACGGGCCGACTTTGAGCAAGAGAGTCACCACAGGACATTTTAATTTCTACTTTCTATACTTTTACAAATAAATTCATAAAACTTTGTCACCATGACCAGGAAGGATTGAGGACTGACACTTATTGCAGTGGAAGTTCAAAAACGTAGCAAAATATCTTTTTTTACGTGTGAAATTCCATCATTTTTTTCACTTATTACTGGCTGCATTTGTTGCTATAGGTACACTTTTCTTCCTAAGTAAGAGATTCCTCGACGAATTTTTCATAGCATACAAGCAGTAGTTACAGGTGTATGAAACTCCAGAATTTTCCAAATCTATTACAAAACTGTGGAAAAAATTGAGATAATTAACTATAAAACTTGGTTTTTTTTTCTAAACATGAAGTTTAAATTGTAACAGTTCATTCATTTTTTTCATAAATTAAATAACTTCTAGAGTTTCATACACCTGTAACTATGGTTTGTATGCTGTGCAAAAGTCATCGAAGAATCTCTCTTACTTAGGAAGAAAAGTGTACCTATAGCAACAAATGCAGCCAGTAGTAAGTGAAAAAATGATGAAATTTCACATGTATAAAAAGTGTTTTGTTACGTTTTTGAGCTTCCACTGCTATGAGTATGAATCCTGAATCCTTCCTGGTCATACTGTTAAAGTTTTATGAATTTATTTGTAGAAGTATAGACAGTGGAAATTAAAATGTCCTGTGGTGCCTCTCCTGCTCCAAGTCGGCCTGTTTGACGTCCTACCCCCCTTAACTCCACGACATTTCCAACTACGACTGAAATGGGCACCGGACGATGGCGCAGTGGCTGAGCGTTGCATGGTCTGGTGAACCCTGATACCCTATTCAAGGGCGGGAATCGCTCGTCGTCCCGGGGAACAGGTCCTTGACACCTGTAATGCGGGACGAAGACAAGCTGGCGGCGGCTCCATTTTGCTCTGGCGAACAATCCAGTGGGCATATATGGGTCCACTGTAGCTCGTCCAAGGCACCATGACGCCCAAGAAGTATCGTACAATAGTTGTAGACCACGGACACCCATCCCTGACGATTATGTTTCCCGACGGCAGTGGCATTTTTCAACAAGACAATGCGCCAAAAATGTCACAAGGCCAGGAATTTGATGAAGTGTTTCGAGGAACACAGTGGCGAGTTCCAGTTGATGTTCTGGCTCCCCATCTCCCCAGGTTTGAACCCGATTCAACACATATGGGATGTGGTTGAAAGTGATGTCAGAGCTCATCCTCCCGGAATTTACTGGAATTAGATGACTTGTGTGTGCAGATGTGGTGCCAACTCCCTCCAGCGGCCTAGCAAGGCCTCATTGCTTCCATGCCACGACGCGTCGCCTCTTTTATCCGTGCCAAAGGTGGACCTACCGCCTGTTAAGTATATGGTCATAATGTTCTGCCTAATCAGTGTAGATTGTAGGAGTCTTCGCTGTATTGGTTGCTTTCCTTACTTCCCGCTACAGTTTCGCGAGAGTGACAGAATCTGAGAAGGGTGGCGCTGCGATCGTTTCATTTGCGTCGACCCGTTACCCTTACTGACAAGGGGGTGTTTGGTTTGGTTTTTGGGGCGCTCAACTGCGTGATCGTCAGCGCCCGTACAAAGTCCCAGTTTTTGCACAGTCCAATTTTTACACAGTCCAATCTAGCCACTGGCACGGTTGATGATAATGATGATGAAATGAGGAGGACAACACAAACACCCAGTCCCCGGACAGAGAAAATCTCCAACCCGACGGGGACCCCGTGACTGACAAAGGGACGCCACGGCGTTGGGATCACGAATTTACTTCAAACTTTGTATACCTTTAGTAGGCCATTAAAACGACGTAATGTGCACTACTCTGGCAATTCCGAGAAAAACGCAAAATAAGTTTTACGCGTCTGTTACGTAACTGACGTATCTGTGCGTACCTGCCGGACGTTATAGAGTTCATGGTGGTCAACTGGTTAGCGTTCGAGCTTCGTAATACCTAATCGTATGAGGCGACGGTTCGACTCCCGTTCAAACCTTCGTGCTTGTAGTATCTACATCTACATGGATACTCTGCAAATCACACTTAAGTGCGTGGCAGAGGGTTCATCGAACCACCATCACAATTCCCTATTATTCCAATCTCGTATAGCGCGCGGAAAGAATGAACAGCTATATCTTTCCGTACGAGCCCTGATTTCCCTTATTTTATCGTGGTGATCGTTCCTCCCTATGTTGATGTGTGTCAACAAAATATTTCCGCATTCGGAGGACAAAGTTGGTGATTGCAATTTCGTGAGAAGCTTCCGTCGCAACGAAAAACGCCTTTCTTTTAATGATGTCCATCCCAAATCCTGTATCATTTCAGTGACACTCTCTCCCATATTTCGCGATAATACAAAACGTGCTGCCTGTCTTTGAACTTTTTCGATGCATTCCGTCAGTCATATCTGGCAAGGATCCCACACCGCGCAGCAGTATTCTAAAAGAGGACGGTCAAGCGTAGTGTAGGCAGTCTCCGTAGTAAGTCTGTTACATATTCTGTGTCATGCCAATAAAACGCAGCCTTTGGGTAGCCTTCCCCACAACATTTTCTATGTGTTCTTTCCAGTTTAAGTTGTTCGTAATTGTAATACCTAGGCAATAGTTGAATTTACGGCTTTTAGATTAGACTGATTTATCGTGTAACCGAAGTTTAACGAGTTCCTTTTAGCACTCATGTGGATGACCTCACACTTTTCGTTATTTAGGGTCAACTTCCACTTTTCGCACCATTCAGATATTTTTTCTATATCAAGTGTAAATTCTGTGATATTCAAAAATGTTGCAGCTACGCTATTCGTTCTTGCTACATTAGCAACGTCTCATCGCTACGCAGATTAACTGCCAAATGAGGCCTGCGTCTGCAGATCAAAGTGCTGAGGTGCAAAGCAGTTCCGCGTACCTTACCTGATTGCAGGTACAAGGAATTTCGTAAACCACGACAGGCATAAATTTTCGAGAAAACTCTATTCGTTTCTTCATATGCTTGTCGATAGTTATAAATATAGGCACTATTTGTTCTAATATTTAAATTTAATTAAAAATAGTAAGTAGTGAATAACATGAAATTCACTAAAACTTCATGCAAATAGATTAAAAATTACGTTTGAGCTTGAGTCGAACCGTCGCCACATACACATTTGTTTCATGAATCTCCGAAGCTAACCACTTTTTTTTTCTTAGGTTCGTTTGGTCAGGGCGGACGTCACATGATATCCGTTCAAGTTGATCGTCGATTCTTTTACGCAGTTTTTTTTTATTACAGAGGACAATCGGCCCTATGACCGAACACGCCGGCAGTTGACCATCTGAACTCCAGTATCCGCGCACAGATAAATCCGTTACGGTATATAAGAGACGCGTAAAACTTCTCTTGCGATTTTCTCGGAATTTCCAGAGTAGTGCACGTTTCGACTTGCACATTACGTTGTTTTAATGGCGTACTGAAGGTGTACAAAGTTTGATGTAAATGTGTGATTCCACCGTCGTGGTCTCCCCTTGTGAAGCGCGCAGGAGTGTGAGGTTAATCGTCTCTTGCAAGGGGGACCGCGCCTACTCGTGTTCACCAATTTCGTTCAGATTTACTGTGTATGCAGGACTTGGCCAGAAATGAAAGTGACTGATGGTCGAGCGTTTAGACAAAAATAGCATTTTTGACGCGGGTTGGACGAGACATGAGTCATCTATCTTATCTCTCCAAGTAACGGTTGGCGCAGCGGAAAATTAATATTTTCAATAAAGGCGAGAAAAGGAAAATTTGGAATTGCAAATAAATTTCCAGGAAGGGATTGTAAGGCGTACACGAGAACTTCGTATGCAAAAGTAAATAATTTTATTATTTTACAGTTCACGGTTTGCACGTAATGCGGCGATATTCATCGCGAAGACAGGGGAAGCAGTAATTTTCACGGCGCCTTACACTTGCTGTAAAGGCCACACTTTGGAATTACATCGTCACTTTAAAGTTTCTGTATAAAAACAAACATAAAAGATTCTAAATTTTGAAAAACACTGCCCTCAGTCACGAACACAATTAATTTGTAACCTAGGTTTCGGTGTCACAAGAGACACCAACTTCGGACAAAACTAAAACTAAATGTTACAGCATAACGTACCAAAAAATACGAAAGCTGCGGTCATACCTGACAGCGTCAGATAGTCAGAATTAAAATAAAATGCAAAAGAGGTGCAAGCCACTAGGGGCTGCCATGTGTCCTCTACTACAGTCAACACAAAACTGTAAAAGATTCTCTCTCATCGCACAGTTTGGCAGTAAACCACGCATAACATACTGTTTCGCCAAGTATTGGCAATGATAACTGGTGACGGACAATGGAATACATTTTGATGCAGGCTGCTCGGGATGTGACTGCTTTTTCACTCTCGATGAGATTAGAGCACCATTTGATCAAATTCTTCACCTGACGATGGTAACAGAAATCACTAAGTTGCATTAGCCGCCGAGGGCTGCTCGAAAGCAAAAATGAAACTAACGGAATACGAAGCCCTGTACGCTTTAATTACCATCCTCTCTTGAAATGTTATTTACCGTGTTCCCGTGGACGCTGTAATTTCTCTGAAATTTATTTGCAATCCCAAATCTTCATTTGCCTTTCCTATTTTCGCGTTTAATGAAACTGTCAATAGATACGATATATTGAGCATTATTTCGGTTTATTTGCTGTGTAAGTAACGTAAAATCTGAAAATAAAAGGAATTGTCAGCACAGGGAGTCGAACAAATGCCCCTCACATTATTATCCTGCACTATTTCCGGTGCCCCAACCGCTGCCTTGTTACTATGCTAACATAAAAGGTTCATGCGCCCCCCCCCCCCCCCCCACCCCCTTTTCCCGAAAATGCTTCTTTTTTTCCATGTGCTTGGTAATTTGCGGCTCACACTTCTGTCACTTACATTTCTGGCCGAGGCGTGCGTATACCAGAAATTTGTACGAGTAGGCGTGGTCCGCTTGTTAGTGCGGAAGCTGAGTGGATGCACGATTAGGCCGAAAATGATCGACTCTAAGGATCAGCTGACCTATAACAAACCTACTGTACGTTTTGAGAGGCTATGGATGATATGATACGAAGATTAGGCACTGCAGTGCAAAATAATGTGCTCCCTACGAGGAAGAATGATGCCTGGAAAAAATTCGAAGCTACCAATCATACTTCAGATGAAAAACATACAAAGTTCGCCTAGTCCAAACAAAATGGTTGTATTCGTGTTTATTCCACCTCCACCATGAAAAAACATATGTGCTCCATCAAATGAAGGAAGGGCACAGAGCAACAACACTGCCGTGTCTATGCGACCAAGAAGTGCGCCATTTTTGTATTAATTTGGGTATTGCAACTTGTGTTTATGGGCTAATAGCGAGTTGTGTAGCTTATCATCAATTCCTGTTACCATCCAGTTTCAGCCTGTGACCATTTTCAAATACAGATGCACATGAATGACACATGAGTAGTTGTATTTAAAATGACAGTAATTTGTCTTACCTAGCAACAGGAATTTGTTCCCACATACAAGATTTTTTCCTTTAGTATTTATTTCATTTACAAGTGACATCTCTGCCCCTTTTCTATAGCTTTGGCTTTTGCTTTTGTTTCTTAGGATTGTAAGAAGAGAAGTTTATCATTGAAAGCCTCTATAAAGCAAGTACAGATTTAGATGATAACGAACTTAGGAAGTATCTGTAGTCTGCAATGTTATTGGTTTATTGTTATTAACTTCACTGTACTTTATTAGCTAACAGATTACAATGTTTCATAAGTGTTGATAAGTTAAAAATATCTGCCATTCTTTATTCCTCAGTTATGCCTTATAAATCTATATTTTGTTACGTGTATAGAGCTGCTAGGCAGATTTTGTGAAGCATTACAAAATATTTTATTACACGGTATATGGGGATTACGTGTACTGCTCAGAGTTTCGTACAAACATTTTGCTACAATTTTCTTTTAATGCAGCTCCCAGAACCTGTCAGTTAACTGACTTAATTGGTTAGGATAGAAAAGTGTTTTCAAATGTGATGATGCTATTTTTCTTTTTCTGCTTATCTATATGCTTCTTATGTTGTAACCACTTAGTCAATAAGTTGCGCGTTGGTTGCAGGAGCACTTCAGATTACTGATAGTGAGGAAGAGGATCAAGGGAAGTATGAATGTGTAGCTGAAAATGATGTGGGAACAGAATATTCACATTCCATAATGCTTTATGTTAAAGGTAAGTTTGTTGAGGTAAATTTGATATATCTGATGTAATATTACTTCTATAATATATTCCTCATTATTTTTTCAATATTATTAATTGTAGATGTGTATGTTTTGTCTGATTTACTGCCACAGTTACATACACAGTCTTAACGTAATAGCTATGTCTGTGCCACATTATAACATACATGCCTATTCAACAATTTTACTTGTTGGCCAAGAACCATACAGAAATAATTTGACTTGGAACCAATGGTCTCAGCTCTTAGATGACCTGCCAGATTATTTTGATATATTTGGTCTCTACATTTAATTTTAAAAGAACTGAAACTTTTTGGTTAGTGACCAAGTCAGCTTTTCTTCACCTTTATCTTACTGTATGAGGAAAAATGACCTACAGATTCCATAAACATTTTTAACAGTTGCATACCAATGCTGTATGTTGCACTGGCCAACGCCAATGGGAGGGGTCAGCGACTGACCCCACAACCATCACACATTCTCTATTTAGGATAAATCACATTACTTACGTATTTCCATATTTTTGGTAGATTATAAGATTAAAATGTTGATAATTGTTACTTGGAAAGGGTTTCTGGGACATTTTAGTAAAAAATAAATAGTTTTTTTTACATTTATTTTTATTAATTTCACAATTACAAGGATTACTCAGATTCACATTCAGAACACTTTACAATACGAACTACTTCTTCTTTCTTGGTGTGTGCAGGGCAGATATACTTCCTGCAAGAAGTGAAAGCCTTCATGTACTTACGGTCTTTGCTTCTGGCACATAAGTAAGGGGGTCCTTTCTTTGGCAGATTATGCACAGCTGTATGTGTTACTTTCCATTGCGGCTCCGTAACGTTGTTTCCTCTGCTCACAGCACCTTGATTTTGATTACACTCATACCCAAAATTTGATAACGCTGTAGTGTATTTTGAATGTAGGCCTACAGCAGCCAGCCGGTGTGACCGTGCGGTTCTAGGCGCTTCAGTCTGGAACCGCGTGACCGCTATGGCCGCAGTTTCGAATCCTGCCTCGGGCGTGGATGTGTGTGATGTCCTTAGGTTAGTTAGGTTTAAGCAGTTCTAAGTTCTAGGGGACTGATGACCACAGATGTTAAGTCCCATAGTGCTCAGAGCCATTTGAACCATTTTTTAGCCTACAGCAGTTTGAGCGCGTCTTTTCATGTTGAGGTCACAAAGTCCACGAGCAAGATCTTTCAGGTACTTCTTTCTTCCAGAACTCTCTTTTGGGTAATTCTTTGTCCATTCCTTGTGTGTATCTTGAAATACAACAGATGAATTGTATGCTGCTATGTCAATCAAGTTGAAAAACACCGCCATTGGCTACACCTTCAGTTATAACAATCGCTATAACTCAACAGTGAGTGTAAACCAAAATGTGTTCTTATTGTCAATTGTAGCAATTATAATTACGATAAATGTCGTGTATTTCTTTAATAAACTACTGAACACGACAGGAGGTTTAGCCTAAAAACTTCGTTGGGGTCAGTTACTGACCCCCGCATTGGTATGCAACTGTTAAGGTATTGTTATGGAAAGGGAAAGTTGCCACTCACCATATAGCAGAGATGCTGAGTCGCAGGAAGCCACAACAAAAAGACTGTCACAAATAAAGCTTTTGACAAGTATGGCCTTGAGAAGGGCCGAAAGCTTTATTTGTGACAGTCTTTTTGTTGTGCCTGTCTGCGACTCAGCATCTCTGCTAAATGGTGAGTGGTAACTTTCCTTTCCATAATATTGTTATATTCCATCATGGATTTTTCATTGTTTGACATTTCTTCACTTGTTTTTCTACTTGTTATTTCATTTTGTATTTTCACTATAAATGAAGTTTTAATAGATTTTTTTTTTTTTTTTGCCTCATGTTTTGCAACGTTTATCCCTGTTCTTGGCACTTCCTTTCTTTGCTTTTTTGATTAGTATTACAAGTGGAATATTTAATTGATAACTTATTTAATATACAGATTTTCAATGCTTTCTGAAATACTGTGATAACAATAAATTCGAGGAATTCATAACCAGAAACATTTTCTAAGTGAGTGGAGGCATCATAACCAGAAACATTTTCTAAGTCGGTACCAGAAAAGATGGTTCAATAAGAACTTCTACAGCAAAGTCAATTTCATCTGTCAAAATAAAATAATACTGGAGAAAATGAGGCTAATCAAGAAATGTGTAGGGAAATCATGTGGAGTAGTAGGTTAACTGAGATTTGATGGGATGTGGCGGATGAAATTACTAAAGAAAATGTGAAAATCTTAATGTTTAGAAATGTCAGATGCAACCATTGATTAGTCATATGCAACAATTGATTATTCATAGGTAAAGGAAGAACAGGCTGAAGTAGATGGATAGATCTGACACAAATCAATAGTAACAGAGGAAGAATAAAGAACAAGCACAACGTAGACAAGAAAAAGGAAATGCAGGAGATACAAGAGAACCAATGTGGAATGTAAATCAGAGATGAGAAATGGAAGTTAAATAAATGGGGAAGATTGCAGAGATGTGAGGGGAATGGAGAAGTGTATAAAAAATTAGACAACAACAGTAATGATTCGTGAAAGTTGTGGCCAGATGGATGGAAGAACAAAACACCTCTTGTAGAGCATTTTCCAATCCTAGAGCTTCTGATGGGATGATGTTTGCAGAAAGAAAGTGTTAGAAATAATACAAATCAGTCATAAGGTGAAACAAGCACTGATTTAATGGCTTTTGGATTGAACAGCATGCTCTTTGATAGGCTTTGTGTATTGCCATTATAAGCTTTCAGTTTATTCGATTTTCAGCGACAGCTTATTGGCCCATGTGCCAAAATGCTGATAGTGTGCGGCATTTCATAGGTGTGCCTCACCAACAGTGAGGTTATAAATTGGTGGTTGGGGCAATTCACAACAAAATAATTCATTATGAGAGTAATCATAAGAACATGAATCATATAGCAAGGTTTATCACAAGTTTTCAAATATCATCTTTTACTAATTTTTGCTCTGTCCTTTTCCCGACATCTGAACATGGGGTCATGGTGTCATCGTGGTTTTACTAAAAAATTCTTCATCAATCTATTTTCTCACCCCCCCCCCCCTCCCCCTCCCAGCCTGTACATCGTCCCCCTCTCTGCCCAACCTGACCCCAACTGCTGCATATTTTATTCAATGAACTTGTCAGATGTATTCTTTTTGTTTTCTAACACACAGCTAATGAGATAGAACAGCCTGCCAACAGTAATATAAAATGAGATTCAAAAGCTATGTTTATATAATAAGGCTAGTGACATACAACATCTTGATTGTATTCAATTCTTCTTTCGTAAACTCTCTACACAGAAGTAATATTTCTGTAGCAGAGTATAGGACAATGAAGCTTATTTTTCAGCAGATCTAGCTTCATATTGAGAATGTTCTTGTCTTTTAGTTTGTCATAGATTTTTGCTTCCAAATTGTGGGGTTTTGAGCATTTAATTTTATTATTGTAATTGATGAATACCAAGTACCTATTAACTTGTCTTTATTTCTTGTATTACATTAAGGAAATAACTGTATATGATATAAATTCTGATTTTCTATTTATAAACATAGCAATTCCACAGACATTTATGGAAGGGATGTTAAAAGTTCTATGTTTCAAATAATGGATGACATGGTTTCCTTGGCTGTGTGGGCCACATGTTCATAATTTATGCTGTAGCTTTGCTAGGGACATAACATTGTTTAAACTTCCCCAAGAAACAACATTGTCTTCTTACTGGTTGACAGTTACTATGGTATGTTGCTTTATGTAGCTCCATGATACTACCACAAGATAAGATTCGCACTGCAAATGCAAAGCTATATAATTTACTAACTAGCTAAATATGGTGCATATTCCAGTTGAAATTTTCATGTAGAATTAATCCTATAAATTTAACAGAATCCACTTACCCCAGGAATGGCCAAGAATTTGGTATGCAAGGAGTGTTCTTGCATGCGTGCATAGCTCTCCCATCTGGCTGCACACTTCCCCCTACCTCCGTACCATGTTGTCTGAGCATGAGGATGGGAAAGTGAAAGAAGCAGCAAATGCAGCACTTACAGATAGCAATGCAGTCACACTGCATATAACTTAGTTTTATGTTTCATATTTGTCAGTAATCTAGATCAGAAACAAAACAAATTTTCGATATTATTTAATTAGGTATTTTTGTGTGCTGAAGACATAATTTTCATCTGCTACAAAGTGTCGGTATAGAGAGAGGTGCAGACAGATTCATAAATTTTCAAACGCAGGTTGCCACATAATCATAACTTATTTAGTTTCATAATCAAAAAAACCCTTTCACCCACGTATGTTGATCGAAATTAAGGAGATGTGGAAACTCGTCCTGAGGAAAACAGTTTATACCTCATGTATAGTTATAACACAAAATAATTTCTCTCTTAAACAGGAATTTCATTGCAGATCAATCAGTTCCATCTGCACATGCTCAGGGGCACTTTAAACTGAAATGGTAGATGTAAGAAGGGCAGTGTCCGGAACATGTTTAGCAAACTATCTTTGTAATTCTTTCAAGGTCATAATTAATTATTCGAAATCCATGTTTTATTTGATGCCATTGAGCTTAAGGAATTAGACAGTGTTTTTTGCCAAACTTTGTCTCTTCCACAATGTGATCTTCTTTTTAAATGCTTCCCCATCAGATCAGAAATAAGTTGTTTCACACCTTGCAACAGCTTATTGTGGGCAATGTGCAGACTAGTCCATGTAAAATGCAGTGTCTGCTGTCTATTCCAGATGTTCTAATTTTTGTTACTGCTTTCCTTTTTCCTTCAGAAATTCAACAATAGTGGGTTTGAAATCAGAAATTTTTTGTAGGTATGCCCCTTCATGTAACCGATGTACTTTACATTATTCTATGTACAACTCCATAGAAAACTGTTGCAACCGACAGTGGAATAATGTGTGCAACTTCAGAAAATTTACTACTCATACCATCAATTTCATCATATCCTTTATGTCTGCAAATTTATCACAAAATGCTTTTTGATGTCAGAACAATGAATCCTATCTGTCACTTTTGTAATTTTTTGCTCTTTCATTGTCAACTAAATCTTTAAATTCTTTCTACGTGGTGTTATCAAGCAAGTGCAAAAACTTGATAGTGGTGCTCCCCCCTCCCTCCCTCCTTCCCTCTCTTGAGTGTTTGAGATAGGATGTCACAAATTTTTTAAAAATCGAATTTTCTAAAATATGTTCATTTTGTAGTGGGCACCTTCCTGAAGGGTTTGATACATAAAACATATGTTCGATGAAATGTAAGACATGTTACTTAAAACGTGTGCCAAAGTGTAGTGCCAGGCCTCTTCACACAGCATTTTTCTATACACATCACTGTATTTTGCTCTGTGGAATTCAAATGTGTATATTTTGTAATGGTATCCATAAAACCTATATTCAGGACAGTGGAAATTAAAATGTCCTGTGGTGCCTCTCCTGCTTCTAGTTGGCCGGTTTGAGATCCTTATCCCCCTTAAAAAATACTTAGTGGGATTATTTGTAACTGGAAGTTTAAGTACACTGCATAAAATTTGTGCTCTTTATTGCCTATTAGCTAATAACTTTCTCTTTTGTTGATATAAAATTGAATATAGTAAACACAAAAACCAGTAAAGACAAGACTAGCAAAACAGTACACATTTCTTCAATCCTAAGGTCCCAGTATTTTTTCCTCTCTAATTTTGCTACAGTTTTACATGGTGTGCTTTACTTTCAGTGGAAGAATCTATTACCTCATCAAATTTCGTTAAACATTTTGCTGCATGAAAACTCAAAATTTCGTTGTCTAATACTGAAAATGTTGTTAATACATATAGTACCCATGACTGGTGTGGTTTCTCAATTTGATTTGATTACATCTGTTTTGACACTGTATGCTAGATAAAATGAAATAGGCCTTTCTGATATTGCAGCAATTGTAACACATGTCAAGTAAATGTGGTTGTTTTGGCACAAATGGTCATTTTTACCCACCTCATTTACACACATAACACCATGGGAAAGCTTTTATTTCTAGATGCGATGGGGATTCTCCTGGCAGACATATTATGCACACATTCAAAAATCAACTTATGATTTGTCCCAAAATCAACTTAGAATGTGTTCAGAAAGCAACAGGTCTGTGTTACAAAATCATATGAATAATCAACAGACCAATGTACACTGAATGCTAGGCGCTTTGTGAATATGAATTTGGTGTCCCCTGAAATTGTCACCTGGGGCAGATACCCTAATAGTTACGTAACTCACCATCACTCATAATAACAAAATTACTGACATGCGAATGCAGCCATGGGTAGCAGGTTGTGTGTGTGTGTGTGTGTGTGTGTGTGTGTGTGTGTGTGTGTGTGTGTGTGTGTCTAATCAGTATTCAACAACCAGAAGAGATAATGAATTGGATAGGCATGCGTAAAGCATAAGTAATTGGTTATCATCCATCGTACATGACTATCCATTGTTGTGCACATCTTCTACTGGATGAGTAGTGATCTGTCCTCACATATATTTATTTTTTGTAACAAGTGTTACACCCACAGCATAGTAGTGAATAAATTTGTATCATTCAAAAGTGGATAAGTTTCAAATGTTTACAAGACCCATAACACTGGACTGTTCAGTATTAACTGTAATATTTGAAACATTATTAATCAGGTACTATATAAGTAATTTTGGATTGTTCCAGTCCGTCGAGTGCCTCCACAGTTCTCAATCCCTCCACCAGAGGTCCAGGAGGTGATGTTGGGTGCAGACCTCAAGCTTACGTGTGTTGCTGTTGGATCACCAATGCCTTATGTCAAGTGGCGTAAAGGTCTTGATAAAGACATTACTTCAGATGACAAATTACCAATTGGTAAAAATGTGCTGGAGCTTACAAACATACAAGAATCAGCAAATTATACATGTGTTGCTGCTAGTGCACTAGGTGTCATAGAGGCAACAACAAGTGTGAAAGTACAGAGTAAGTAATTTAGTCTGTATTTAATGCCTCATTTAGATGTTACATAAAAAATTCCAAAACTGTAATTTAGTGTGATACGTCAGGGAAGGCAGCTACGTACACCAATATTGTTGTAATAACATTTTTTGCTAATACCAAGTGGAGTGTTCTCAAGTATTTTGTAGTATATGTCATTTTAAAAGAAACTTGATATTATACAGGATGTGTCACAATTAATTAAATGCATTATATTATAAAGTAAGAAAAACTTCTAAATTAGAAAATGTGCAACAATCAGGGTTGCAGGATGACATGATTATGTGACAGATACAAATGCCTTCTTTGCAGTCACTAAGAGAGGAGCACCCGCAGGTGTGCTGAGAAGTAAATGGATAGGGAACATGAATATGTTGTCGTTTCTGTCTTGTGTGTAGACTGTTTCTTTATTTCCTATCTTCAGGAGTATAGAGATAATTTATTAAAAAATCAAAAAACTGTGTACCTATACAGCTATGCAACAAAAGGTCCATTAATTTGTCAGTGTGCTGAAATTTGGGCCTTCCTTGATGATCATTCTGATAGTTTTCTTAACCTGCAGCTCTTCCAGGACCACCAACAGATGTCACTGTGTCAGATGTCACAGCCACATCGGTTCGCCTATCCTGGAAATATCGCAATCCAGAAGATCCTCAATACTATGTAATTCAGTACAAACCAAAGTATGCCAACCAAGCATACAGTGAAATCTCTGGCATTATAACAATGTACTACACTGTGAGGGGACTTAGTCCTTACACAGAATACGAGCTCTTCGTCATTGCTGTGAACAACATTGGCCGTGGACCGCCCAGTGCCCCAGCAGTTGTCACAACAGGCGAGACAAGTGGGTTTTCATTTGTTAATAGTTAATTATTTGATTCAACTGTGCGTATGTTTCCATTACATATTCTGTGAATACTGTAAGGTTTGGTCGCTGTGAACACCTGATTATGTTAAGGAAGATGTTCAGCTACTCTAAATAAATAATCTCTCTCTCTCTCTCTCTCTCTCTCTCTCTCTCTCTCTCTCTCACACACACACACACACACACACACACACACACACACACACATATTCACTCACTCTCTTTCTCACTGTGTGTTTGATGCTTCACTGTCTACCCAGCAACTGAGTGGACATAAATAATGGAATTCTAAAATCAGAATTGCTTTTTTAATAGGCTGTGATGAAAAGAATACAGGAAAGGGACAAGTCCTTACTGCAAATAATACATTTTCCTGGAGCATGCTTACATGTTAATATAATGCCATTAATTAAAAACAGCGATTCATATCTTTTCTCATTTTTTCAATATGCATCATATTTTTTGCATTATATTCCCAAATGAACAGTATCTTCTTTTACAAACTGAATAAAGGATGTTTGTATTGAAGTATTTAAGTTTTTACTTAGTTACCTCTGCATTAATTTTCTTGCCATTATACAATATGTACAGATCAATAGATAAATATACAGATAAATTAAAAATGAAAAAAATGTATACATAGTTTTCTGAACTGTCGAACCTTGTGAGGATGAGGGAGGCCGAGTTTTATCACATTTTGGCCACCCAAGTCCTCACAGCAGATAGGTCCGTCTCGTTTTGGGATCTGAGTGACCTTCTCCAACTTTCCCTTACTCCACCCTGATGAAAGAACTATATAACTTATCTAGAATAGGAGACAGATTTAGTGCAGTTTTCCTTAGAAGAAATTATATTTTTGCATAATAGGTGTGTGTGTGTGTGTTTATTTATTTTTTTCCACAGGCATGAGCACATGTATGCATGCACATTCTGTGCACATTCAAGTGCGTGGTGCATGTGCGCATGCACAGAGAGAGAGAGAGAGAGAGAGAGAGAGAGAGAGAGAGAAGTAGGGCATGCAGGATTTCATATCACTTCTATCCATATATTACTGCATAATTTGGAACAAGTTAAAAATTAAATGTGACAAAATAATACAGTTATGTCTACAGAATGACAGAAATATTTAACACGCATTCTTCTTCATACATTCCTTTCTGATTGTTAGTTTTCTGCTTCAAGTTAGAGATTATGAAAATGTTGCTGCTTCTCTCAAACTAACGTTAGCAATTTCCTTCCTTTGGTGCTGTACTATAATTTGCTTTTTGGTATCTGTGGCTTATAGTCAATATTTTCAGACAAAATATGTAAATGAGTGTGCTTAAAAAAAAAGTTTTATCCCAGTTCATATGACCAACAGAACCAAATAGTACAACGTCTTCTCTCCTCCAGCCGTGTTTATTTCAAATATTGCGACTCTTAACTACTCCACACAAAAATTTACATAACTCATAATCCTTTCAATGAAATTTTTTCATGCCAACAGTAGTTTTTAACAGTAGTCTTGTTTAGCTAAAACTGAAAATTTTTGTAAGATTTTTTGTACCCTAGTATTTTTTGACTTAAGAAGAGAATTTTTTAAAATTTGCGTCATTTTTATTTGCAATTTTTGAAGAGCTAATTTTTCAATTTTCATGCCCAATCTCGGAAACTATTCGATGGATGGCATTTATCTCAAACTTGGAATCTAATCGATGGATGTAAGTTGTAATTTTCTAATGTGTAGTCTTACTGTTTGTGAGGTGTTGCGCAAATGAGAGAGAGCAAATTAGTAAATGTTTAGCTGCTTTTTGTCTCCAACCCTCTTTGAATCTAAATGCTGGTAGTGTGTGCTATGTCGAGCACTTAAGTATCCACTATTATATCACTGCTTTGATGTCACTGTAATTTCATCTCACAATGCCTTTCATTCTCTCATAGCACTCACAAGTAGGTTAAAAACTCTTTAACCTGTGTTAGATGCCGTACCACACCAATCTGGTATGTTGTTAATTTTTTCTTCATCCAATGATTTAATTATTTTCCTGCTTGGTATTCACCAGTTCAGCAGCACTGCAATGTGCACTTTATAAAATATCTGCACTCTGAGTTTTAGAATATAACAGTTGTCACTTACTAACTAATTTCATTTTTTGTCAACAGTGTTACATTGTTATTAATAACTCATTGCATGTCAACATTCCTGAAAATTTGACATAAAAATTTTGTTTTTAATTGTCAAATAATAATAGTGAAATATTGGTTTAAAACTCTCAAATACTGATTATATAAGTTTGTGATATTGTGAGAATACAACTAAATAGTCTACAAACTTGTAGCCCCATCTTTATACACAATAGATTAATTGAAATTTTATTTTGCCTTTCTAGCTGATTCTTCCTATGGAGGTGGCAGTAAGTTGGAGACTTTTTCATTAATGTGGTCTGCATGTGTTGCTTTTGCTTGTGTGTGCTTGTGTTTTATTGCTAAGTTACTTTGAGCAGGTACACCATAACATGATGACATCTTTGTGGAAATACTGCTATGCATTTGTTGAAGGAAACAAAGGGGGAGGGGGGGATATAAGATTGAACTAATGTCTTCTTTCATCAAACGAATTCTTTTTTTTCTTTTTTTCATCATACTAAAATAGAACTCGTATAATAGATCACAGGGAGATGGGGCCAAATCGAGAAGGAATTTCTGAGTAGAGAAAGGCAGTGTTAGCTTGAGTGATGGTACTGCGGAATCAAGAAAAAGACAGTGAGAATCACTGACTGAGCTTGTTTCTTCTCATCTGTGGTTATTACCATATTTTCTATGCTCCAGATATATGAGCACATTATACACATCTCTTGCTATGTTACTATCTGAATACCTACCAAGCCATGAGGCATAGGTGTTCTCATATGAGATTAACAATTTATTGTTTTCTTTATGGCTGTTACAAAAGATAAAAGTTTGTTGTAAAGAATGTTTTGAAAAGCTTTTATTCTTATTTCAAAACTTTCTTTGCTTATAATGCTCACTTGCATATTGTGTAATGCACTTTTTTCAGATTAGTGTTTTCCTTTTGCATGTTGTGGGACATGTGAAGTAGTTTATTAAGAGTATGCAATTGAAATTGTTCTCTTAGGACTATCCTGGACCCATGTTAACAAATTTGAGGAAATGCTGTTCACATTTCCTCACCATACTTATGACAATAGTTATCATGTATTTTATAGGTGGGTAATGGAGCCCATCAGGAAAACAGCAGGTAGGTCGGGAAAGTAGGTCAGTGTGCATTTGGTGTGCTTGTAGGAAGGTCTTGTCTAAGATAGCCTGAAAATAATATCTCACATCGGTATGAATGATGATTGGATTTTGAGGCCATACTCAGCTCCTTTAGATACTTGGCAGCTATTGTCGCACACATAGTGGAAGATGGGTCGTTATTTGCAGCATTTTGCTAAGACTCAATGACAGTCCTCAGATTTCGATTTGGGTGGGAAGTCTAAAACAGAGGCTCAGACAATTCTGCATCGATCTGGGATGGGAGTTTCTCAACCTCCACTATTGACTGAAGAATTGTAGGACCCATTCATCAGGTCAGGCATGCACTGAACAAAGAAAGTAGCTAGTGAGTTAGTAGAGTGAGTGTAGCATGTACATGGACAATGTTAGATTAGTATCCCTCCATGCAGTCAGTGTCAAATTACCTGTTGTGGTCAAAGAAAGATCTTTCACATTACTCATGAAGGAGAGCTTAACGTAGCTTGTAGAGCAAAAGAGAGAATATTGATGTAGTATTAGTAAAATGCAGGAGCAAGCCCCAGAATTAACCCCTCTTATTATATGCAACTATGGCCATGTAACATTAGAAACAGATAGCTGTCTGAAACCGAAAGTTTGTAGCAGTGAAATTCAGGTATGATTATGTGTTTCAAGGATAGGTTGGATGGCATTGTTAGCAACATATTTATTGCTGCAAAGAACTCAGAAAAGCGTCAAAAGTGGGTCTAACAGGGTAACATAGGTCGACAAATTTTGTCTTGTTGTCTAGGATTTGCAAGAAAATAAAATTTCTGACTAATCTATTGTGTCAGTCATAAATCTGAAGCCTGTTTCTCTAAAACACATGAGGGTTTTGCACCACCACATCACCATCACCACCACCACCGTTGAAACATATACCCAATGAATTCCGAAAGCAATTACAGGCAGATAGAGGTAAAATGGAACCATAAAATGGTAAAAAATTAGTATGAGACACATATAAATCAGAAGAAGCAAATGCGGTGATTTGGACACTTATCAGATGGAGGCATTACTTCAGTTTACGTTTTCCTGTGAATGAACACTGTGTTCTTCCCATTGAGTGTCACTTCTCCTTCATGTGTGATATGCCACCAGTAGTCAGACATCATGTTTATTCTCCAACAACCTTGGTAATGACAATCCAGAGTTTTAAGTTCCTGATGGAACCGTTCACCGTGTTCCTCTGATGTGTCAGCTAAATTGTCCAGAAAATTGTTTATGTGTGACATTAGACAATGTAGGTTTTGGGAGACTTTACATCCTAACTGTTTAAACAATTATAGCATATCTTCTAACTATGGAAAATCCAGGGTGGAATCTAACAATATTATGAAAAGGAAAGTTGCTACTCATCATATAGCAGAGATGCTGAGTCGTAATAGCTACAACAAAAAGACTGTCACAAATAAAGCTTTCGGCCAGTCAGGCCTTCATCAAAAATAGATCACACACATGTGCATGCACACGCGCACATGCAAAACACACACACACACACACACACACACACACACACACACACACACACACATAACTGCAGTCTCTGGCAACTGTGGCCTCAGTTGCCTGAGACTGCAGTCACATGTGTGTGTGTTGCATTGTGTGTGTGTGTGTGTGTGTGTGTGTGTGTGTGTGTGTGTGTGTGTGTTTGTGTGTGTGTGGTCTATTGTTGATGAAGGTCTTACTGGCCGATAGCTTTATTTGTGACAGTCTTTTTGTTGTGCCTATCTGCAACTCAGCACCTCCTTTAAATGCAGAGTATCAACTTTCCTTTTCATAATACTGTAGCATATCTTCTGCTATTTCTCTGTAATAAGGCTGCTCATTCTAGCCAAGGAAATGATGCATAATATTTTTTAAGCTTCTCTAAGCTTGCTGTTCTGTTTCCATAGTTGTGCTTTTAAAATATTCATCACACATCTACTTATGTATATAGAGTCCAACAAATATCCCATTTTTTCAACTTTACAGCTGATATATTTGGGGTTGGTTGCACTGGTATTGGAAATGGTTTCCAGTTTTGTCCACTGTTTTCACATACTGCTTATCGGTCCTAATTTGATGTGCAGTGGAGGCAATAAAATGTGATGTGGATTAACCAAATGCTCATTCACAATGCTCTTCAATCCCACTATCAGGGTTTTCCTCTGAGACCTCTCTCTGTGACTCCAGTATTCATGATGTGCTCTACTGCCCCTCTCACACATTTACAAAGACATCTTTGTGCACCATGTTTGCTGGTTGAGAAGAGTGCCAGTCAGTTTAAAGTCACCACTTACAAGCCTCTGGTGTTTTTCACACTTCACATTTTGATGGAGTACTTTCATGGCACTGTATGTCTCTTTAAGTGTACTGAATATGCGACTGGGATTGATGCTGGTTCATTTCCAATATGTAACAATACTGCTTCCAAACTTTGCTTTGAATAATCTATAAATAACCTCCACTGCCTACTGTCATAATTTTGAACTCCTGCTCTGATTATTAATCCAGTGACGTCTTTGCAAAACACTGTTAAACCATCTTCCACAATATTTCCCTGATGCCATTATTACGATTTTTTACACTTTGGAAGTACATTATTTTCACTGAGACATGATCACAGAAGTTGTGCTGAGTCTTTCTTGAGTCCCATGTCTTTCATCAAATGTTAAGTTCTGTTTGAGTAAGAGGTTTTGGATTAGTTTCAGTACTACATTCGGAATAGCAAGATTCACTTTTTACATGAGTTACCGCGACTTTAGAGAATTTATGTGTATCCACTGACATTGCTAGAGATGAGATTGGCAGCTCTGGACCAAGAGGTAGAGTTCTGATTAGCAAAACTAAGTTCAGATACCAGATTTTGTTTAAGTTTCTTCATTGTATCCCACTACTTCTTCCCGTTGCACCATACCATGAGAATAGTGAAGTTGAAACATTTCATTTTACCTTCACTCCATTTCCACATAAAGGGTGGTGCAAATGATTTGCTCTGATCTTAGACCTTCATGATGAAATAAGCGAAATATGATTTTTGCATAAATTCTGTTATTTGTCAACAAATTATCATGTAAGTTCCATATGGAACAAAATATATATGGGCTCTTCACACATTGCCTTCCTAAGCAAATTTTTGATGAAATAATATCACTCACAACAACATGTGTAAGCACCTTATTTAGCTCTCACACTCACTCGACTCTTGATTTCTGCAGCGTCAACTTTGGAGGTCAGCTTTGGAACGTCAGCTTTGAAGGTCGTTTCCCATGTCAACCTGTGTAATCAGTTGCTAGTTACAGAATGGGGAGCTTCATGATGAAGACTTGTGCCACAGCCAAAGATTCATGTAAGATTGTTCTGAACGTCTTGTTTGAAAATTACTTTGAGCAGATAGAAAACTAACTCTTCACATGTTAGTGACCAACAGACCCAAACTTTTCAGATCAGTTAGTGTAGGTAGTGGCATCACTGAGAGTAAATCTGGTATAAACTCGATGACTACAGGCATTATAAAGAATGTTAAGAAGTGTAGGAAAATATTTTTGCTTCACAAGAGTGACAAGGTACAAATTACAAAGTACAAGAGCAGTCAGCACTAAATATTTAGCTCAACAAAAAGTTGCTCAGTGGCACACAGAGGCATAGTAACAGAACATGCCAAAAATAAGATCAAAATACTGAACTCAGTCTTCTGAAATTGTTTCACTGTACATAAACAGTTCCTCCTGTCAATCATCAAAGAAATGTCAGAATAGTTGATATTGAGATGTAATCACATATAGGAAAACAAACTAAAATGGTTCATTATGACATTTTTGAAGAATGAAAATCACCTGTATAAAATAGTTGTGCCAGATGTACCCTCCACCTGACACCAGACAGGTAGTTTGTGGAGTATAGATGTTGTTGTAGATCTATTGTCTATCTCAGTAAACATTTCTGAATTTGATTTGTGTTGTGAAATGATGTGGTACATGGAGTGTAGTTAGTCCAATTTAACAATGTTTGAGTCTCATGAAATCTGATTAATTGCATGTGAAACAGATAGAGGTTTGACTGTTTTGGTTTTATGTTCAAAAATGGCTCTGAGCACTATGGGACTCAACTGCTGAGGTCATTAGTCCCCTAGAACTTAGAACTAGTTAAACCGAACTAACCTAAGGACATCACAAACATCCATGCCCGAGGCAGGATTCGAACCTGCGACCGTAGCGGTCTTGCGGTTCCAGACTGCAGCGCCTTTAACCGCACGGTTTTATGTATAACAGGGCTGAACCAAAACTAATAGTGTACTATTGATATTAGTAACATACTTTGGATAAATTATTTGGACACTTATACATCCATTTTGAGAAACTTTAAGTAGATAATGAGGTTATCAATGCATCAAAAGCAAAAAAGTTTAGTAGCAGAAAGATTTTTGAATAGTGAAGCAAGATGCTTTGTATTTTAAGATAATCTACTACTACTTCCAAGAAGTGTATATGAAATCAGGATATGCTGTTCAACTCTTACTTTTAAAAAGTCACTTCTCCAAGAGATACTACTCCTTTTCTGTGCGCCTCATATTTCTCAAGGTTTCAGTTTTTTGTTAGTTTATAGTTCCCAAAATTACGATTATTAACAAAGGTGACACTACTAGTTTTCCTGTAAACAGTGAAATTAACTACATGTTGATATAAAAATTTGAAAGTAGATGTTGATGAAGAGTGACATTCCACAAGCAGCGTGTCATAAGGGAAGAGTTGGAAGAATAACATTAGAAGTCATTCAAAGAGGGAGATGGGAGCAGTGAAAGTGAAACAGAAATAGCATCCAACTTAGTAAGAAATCTCTGTCTGTCATCTTTACTGTTCTTAAATTTTTTGGTTATGTTTAATACCTTATCTGCGCCCTTCAGAAAAGAGATGTTATTACTACAGTTGTATAGGCAATGCAGACAGAGAGAGACAGAGAGTGAGAAAGAGAGAATGAAAATACAAAGAAAAAAATGAGGAGGATGAAAACAGAGCATGGTGCAAATTCAGGTATGAACTAAAAGGCAACAAAGTATTTTGCTGCTTTCACCTATGAAGCCCAAAATGCAGATTTATTCTTTCGTAGTTAAGCTTTGATAGGATATGTTACTTGCTAATTAGTGTGTTCTAGAGCTGTGACCATGATTTGTGAATGTAAACACTATAGTTATTCCTGTTTCTCATCAATAATATCCCAATCTGTCATCTTTCCTGTTCTTAAAGCTTTTGGTTACATTTAATACGTTATCTACCCAATAGTTGTTTGAGATTTTGTGGTATCTCTGTTGCTGTTGTTACTGGTTTTTGCTTTTGCCGATGCTGCACAGTTAAATGTTGTGTTTTCTGCACTTGTTTTAATTTTACCAATTATTATTGCATATTTGAATAATCATCTTGCTAATGGTCATGATCTTTCATTTGTATTGCATCCAGTACTTTTTATTTCTGGGACCATCAATGTGTAGAGGTGATTTCATGACAGGAGTGTTTGCTATGTTGTTCTTAACGTATGTGTCTTCAATTGTGCAGAACCAGGGACGGCACCCAGGAATGTCCAAGTCCGGCCACTGAGTTCCAGCACGGTGGTGATTCAGTGGGATGAGCCTGAGACACCTAATGGACAAGTCACTGTAAGCACAGTTTTTGTATCTAAAATACATTAATCTCTGCTGTATCTCTTTTTTTTCCCACTTAGATTCAAATTAGCTACTACGATATGGGATTAAGAATGTGTATTTCTTTCTTACTAGTTTGAAGACCCTGAAATTTGTTACTGAGAATACATCATTTCATAAATAAGGTGATTTTATACCACATTGTGAACAAAGTATATAGTTAATAATTTTATGATAAGGATAGAGTGCTACTCACCATGTAGTGGAGATGTTGAGTTGCAGACAGGCACAACTGCTAAAAAAGTGAGCTTTCTACCAACAAGGCAGTCTTCTAAAGTAGACATACACACACATTCACACAAACACAACTCACACACATTACCACAGTCTCTGGCCAATGAGGCCAGACTGTGAGCAACTGTGTATTATGGGACAAGCAATCTAGGTGGAGGGGTCATGATCTTTCATTTGTATGGAATCCAGTACTTTTTATTTCTGAGACCATGCAGACTGACAGCTTGTTGGCTATCATGACCACGTAAAATGCAGCACAATGGTTGCAGCTTAGCTTGTAGATTACATGACTGCTTGTGACTGGACTCAAGCAGTGGTGGTGGGAGATGTATGGGACAGGTCTTGCGTGTAGGCCTGTAGATATGAGCCATGAGACAAGGGATTGGAAGCGGAGGTGGAGCAGCGATTGATGAGATTGTTGTGTGGGTTTGGTGGGTGGTGGAGTACCACTGTGGGAGGGACAGCAAGGGTAGGATATTCCTCATTTCAGGGCACAATAAGAGGTAGTCAAAACTCTACTGGAGAAAGTGATTCAATTGTTCCAGTCATGGGTGATACTGAGGGTAGTGCTCCTTTGTGGCTGGACAGTGCGACTTTGGGAGGTAGTGGATGACTGGAGAGAGAAGGCATGGGAGATTGTCCATAGTTCATAATTTTTATATATTAGCACACTGTATAAACACGACTAATAAACATTTACTTACAAAGGAAGCACATGTTATGTATTACCCAGCAAGGGGAAGTGCTAATGTGACAATAGCAGGAACTAACTTAGTCACGTGGATAGCTACAGTCTCACTCCAATCAAAGTAGTGCACATTGTTGTGTTGCTGTGCGAACATGGATGGTGAGCATCAAATATGTCCCTGTGGGCTGACACATTTTTATCTTTCTTTGACAATCAGATATATACAAATGCTGAAATATTTTCAAAACTAACAAAACAACACTAATTGCAGGCAGCCGTATTATCTTTCGTAGTTGGCTACTTTTTAAATTATTATATCCACTTTTTCTTGCTGCAAATGCTCTCATCCACAGTCATTTGCTGGTGACAAAACATTTGGCAACTCAGAAAGGGAGGGCAGTGGAGAATAAGTTCTTTGAAACTATCCATAAGGTGGTGGGCAAATAAAAAAGTCTATATGATAATTAAAAACACATGGCAAAGGATTAGAAATAAAACAAATACAGCTTATTAAATAAATGAACAACTTCTTGCTTTTCAGGTACATGTTTCATTCCCCTGTGCTACACCACTCATCAGGAGAACCAATTAGTCTTTATACACAAAAGTCTAGAGCATGACACACATTCTTTATGTTGATTACCCATTTAGTAGTTCCCAAAATGTTTGATTGCAATAATGTTCAACCTGTGATCACTGGGCAGTTATTTTCCATAATGTGCACGATTTGGCAGGAGTAATACAGATAAAAAATTTTAAACATCACTTTTTCGATTGCCTCCGCTTTCTATTAAATAAAAATACTGCAAAGACACTGATAATCTTGCTTCACAGAGTTGACTAAATTGGAACAGCAGATTTATATACTCCATTTCATTTAGACAAGTGGCACTCGCAAAGTGATGTTTGATTGGGTTAACAAAATAGATACAGGCTAAACGAATGAACATGACAGTGAACATCACATTAGAACACAGGAGTGTCTGCCAGTACCTACTGCTCTACTTCGCCCCTCCATCTTTCTTGGGCATTAACACAACAGTGCTGCCACTGTGGCAACAGTACCACTTCACTTTGTTGAGTAATAAATTGATTCAGATGATGGCCAGCATCATAAGAGCCCATTTCAATGAACCACTTTTGTGGATTTGAGTTGATTGTCATACATTTACATATCAAAACTGAAATAATATAACACTGGGTGGCCATTACAAGTTTCATTTAGTAATAAATAAAATCCACAGAGTGTGGCTTTATGATTTTGTTTGCCAAGCATTTAAACCGTGTATATTCAGAAAGGAGAGGAGAGCATGAAATATTTTCACTGTGAGAAACTTTCTTGTGTACATACACACTACTTAATTTTCAAGTGAATAATAATAATAATAATAATAATAATAATAACCACACAAAATCACACATTTGCTATACATGGATGATCTAAAACTACTGGCAGCAACAAATCAACAACTCAACCAATTACTAAAGATAACAGAAGGATTCAGCAATGATATAAGTATGGCTTTTGGAACAGACAAATGTAAGAAAAATAGCATAGTCAAGGGAAAACACACTAAACAAGAAGATTACATATTGGATAACCACAGCGACTGCATAGAAGCATTGGAAAAAACGGATGCCTATAAATATCTAGGATACAGACAAAAAATAGGAATAGATAATACAAATATTAAAGAAGAACTAAAAGAAAAATATAGACAAAGACTAACAAAAATACTGAAAACAGAATTGACAGCAAGAAACAAGACAAAAGCTATAAATACTTATGCCATACCAATATTGACCTACTCATTTGGAGTAGTGAAATGGAGTAACACAGACCTAGAAGCACTCAATACACTTACACGATCACAATGCCACAAATATAGAATACATCACATACATTCAGCAACAGAAAGATTCACATTAAGCAGAAAGGAAGGAGGAAAGTGATTTATCGACATAAAAAACCTACATTATGGACAGGTAGACAATTTAAGAAAATTCTTTCTAGAACGAGCAGAAACTAGCAAAATACACAAGGCAATCACTCATACAAATACATCGGCTACACCACTGCAATTTCATAACCACTTCTACAACCCTTTAGATCACATAACATCAACAGATACGAAGAAAATAAATTGGAAGGAGAAAACACTTCATGGCAAGCACCCGTATCATCTAACACAGCCACACATCGATCAAGACGCATCCAACACATGGCTAAGAAAAGGCAATATATACAGTGAGACAGAAGGATTCATGATTGCAATACAGGATCAAACAATAAACACCAGGTATTACAGCAAGCATATTATTAAAGATCCCAATACCACAACGGATAAATGCAGACTTTGTAAACAACAAATAGAAACAGTAGATCACATCACAAGCGGATGTACAATACTAGCAAATACAGAATACCCCAGAAGACATGACAATGTCGCAAAAATAATATATCAACAGCTTGCCTTACAACATAAACTTTTAGAACAACACATTCCTACATACAAGTATACACCACAAAATGTACTGGAGAATGATGAATACAAATTATACTGGAACAGAACCATTATAACAGATAAAACAACGCCACATAACAAACCTGACATCATACTCACCAATAAAAAGAAGAAATTAACACAACTAATTGAAATATCCATACCCAATACAACAAATATACAAAAGAAAACAGGAGAAAAAATTGAAAAATACATCCAACTGGCTGAGGAAGTCAAAGACATGTGGCATCAGGATAAAGTTGACATCATACCAATTATACTATCAACTACAGGAGTCATACCACACAATATCCACCAGTACATCAATGCAATACAGCTACATCCAAACATATATATACAACTACAGAAATCTGTAATTATTGATACATGTTCAATTACCCGAAAGTTCCTAAATGCAATATAACACATACCGTACAGTTGAAAGGAAGTGACACTTGATCAAGGTCCGCGTCACTCCATTTTTAACTGGACTTAACGTCTGAGAAAGTGAAGGAAATAATAATAATAATATTTACCACTTATTGGCTGTGGTAAGTTATTTTAGATTAAACAATCGAAAGTCCAAGCTGGAATATCATCAGTGTTATGAAAAGTGTGATTGCTGCTTGCCATAAAGATGATACATTGAGTTGCAGACAGGCACAATGAAAAGACTGGTATACATTTAGCTTTCAACCAAAGTCTTCTTCAGGAAAGAAAAACACATACACTTTCACCCAAGCAAGCACACCTCACACACACATGTCCACTGGTTCTGGCTGCTCTGACAAGAATGCAACTGAAATGCATCAAATGGGAGCAACACTCTGGAGTGGGCCAGGGAAGGGAGAAGGACAGCAGGGTATTGGTCAGAGAAGAGGAAACAGCAGTGTCTGGTGGAACGTGCAAGGACTAGAGTTGGCAGGTCAGGGCTGCTAGGTACAGTGTTGGAAGGCTGTGGGAGAGAGAGGGGGGGGGGGGGAGAACAGGGAGTAGGAAGGAGAGGAGCAAGTAAGATGAAGAAGAGACTGTTAACTGCATTGGCAGAGAACAGCTCACAGTGTGGGTGAGGGGATGAGGAGGGTGATAGGACAGGGGGGCAGAAACAGTTGGGTGGAGAGTGTGGGGACAATGTTGGTTGAGGCTGGTATGGTTTTGGGAGCAGAGAATGTGGTCTAAGGATAACTCCCATCTGTGCAGCTCAGGAAAGCTGGTGGTGGAGAGGAAGATCCGGATGGTATAGGTTGTGAAGCAGCTGGTTGTCCGGAGTTGGGGGGGGGGGGGGGGTTAATTTGGGGGAAGAGACCAGACAGCAAGGTCTCATCGGATTAGGAAAGGATGGGGAAGGAAGTGAGCCATGTCCTTTCAAAAGAGCCATCTCGGCATTTGCCTGAAGTGATTTAGGGAAATCATGGAAAACCTAAATCAGGATGGCCAGACACGGGATTGAACTGTCGTCTTCCCAAATGCGAGGCCAATGTGCTAACCACTGCACCATCTCACTCAATATGAAGCAGCCAGTGAACTCAAGTGTGTTCAAGTGCATGTTGTGCCACAGAATGATACACTCTGCTCTTGGCCACAGTTTGCTGGTGGCCATTCATCCTAGTAGACAGCTGGTTGGTACTCATAACAATATAAAAAGCTGAGTAGTGATTGCAGCAGGCCTGGTATATGACATGGGTGCTTTCACGGGTGGCCCAGCCTCTGGTGGAGTAGGATAAGCATGTGACAGGGCTGGGACAGGAAGTGCTGGGTGAGTGGATTGGGCAGGTCTTGCACCTTGGTCTTCCAAGGTACATGGCCCCTGTGGCAAGGGATTGGGTAATTAGAGTGGCCTAGAGATGAACTAGGATGTGGAGGTTGGGTGGGTAACAGAACACCACTTTAGGAGGGGTGAGAAGGATCTTGTGCATGATGCCCCTAATTTCAGGGTGTGATGATAGATAATCAAAGCCCTGACAAAGGATGTGGTACAGCTGTTCCAGTCCAGGTAGGTATAGGTTGGAGGATTAGAGGTGTGTCAGGATATTTTATATGTGGTGTTTATATTTTAGCTTTGTGATATGCTAAAATTAATTTTTTATAATTGGACTCTGTCAGGAATGAAAATGAATAACATGAATGGCTGGCTGTCCTTCACTGTCCAAACTTGTGAGAGTAATTCATTGAAAACTGACTCATAAACAGAGACTATTTTGCTGTGTTCCATAGGGTTATAAGGTTTACTATACAACAACACCAAATCAACCAATGGCATCCTGGCAGTCACAATTGGTGGACAACAACCAGTTGACAACAATCAGTGATCTCATCTCACATACAATCTACACTATCCGTGTGCAAGCATTTACAAGTGTTGGTCCTGGACCACTTTCTGCTCCAGTGTTGGTTAAGACACAACAGGGAGGTAAGAATATACCAGCAGTTTTACATTTTAGATATTACAACTGTTTTATATTATTTTTGTGTGAAGTGTTTCATCCTGATAACATGTTCCATTGAACATTAGCAAGATTTTTATGTAATGCTCTAAATGAGTTCATTTACAGACTACAGATTTGTTGTGTGATGAGTATCTACTGATCACTTACAGATTACAAAATAAGACAGTGGCTTAAATTTAATAAAAATGAAGCATATCGCTCTTTGACATTACTTATGTTTGTAGTAAAAGATACTTAAATCTGACAACAACAGTAAACATCTTTTTGTTGTACACAATACATGTTACTGATTTTTATTAAAAATTCATCTTTAGAGAAGAAGTCATTGAAAAGTTAAATTAAAAATTTTCTTTGCTTCCTGTTGGACATTTATAAATATGGATATCAGTACTTATTTTCAAACTTTGCATTGTTTGTTACAAACTTCATTAGTGGGTATATATAGTGAAGATGTACCTAGAACTCCAGAAGAGAATACTACATTTTGTTCTAGTTTCCTTATATTATGAAAGCGTAAGCTTTCACAGGTGGAGTCTGTTTCAATAAAACTCATTTGGGATTGTGACCACATGATGATGTGATAAAACTACTGTGATGCTTCTTCTGACCTTGATGAAGACTGCCAGTGATAACAGTTGAAAATTAAGTAGTTTTGTCATATATTGATGTTGTCCCAAACCCGTAAGAATTTTACTAAAAAACTCCATATTATTTTTGTAAAAGTAGATGCATTCTTTTACAAGGATAAACATAATTTTTTCAATAGTTAATGTTTTCTGATATCTTTAGTAAAAATTGTATTACACTATACTTAAAATATCTATGAAAATAATCAGTTTTTTAAAATATAATGTAATTAGATAGATAACAAATCTACTCACCAAGCAGCAGCAGGGGAAGACTGAATCAGCCTCTCCTCCTCATCCCGTCTGGTACGTCTCCCCTGACCTGGGACTCGGGGTGACTTTTCTGAACTCTCCCCATTTCCTAAAGCCTCCCCATAAACTGTCAAACATTTTGTAAAACTTAACTATGCTTGCCAAATACTTGATCATGTATAGTGCTTTTTGATGTTTTTGTCAAGCGTATATCATGTTTGAAGCGTTTGCCAGAAATTTTGATTAATGGAAATTTTTACAAGATGCCAGACATTATTTGTAATGATGTTCTGCCACATATGTTTAGTGAAAAATTGTTTATTACAATTTATCTCATTATATTGTGGGTTTTCACAACCACAGAAACTGCAGTCAAGTATAAAAACAAAATAGCACTGACAGTTACCAAAATGGTAGAGGTGTAGCATCTTTCCCAGCCATATATTACACATGAAAAGCTTATGAACAGAATCAGTATTTATGCATAAAGTCACATACAAGTGGAAGTGGAATGAAATAAAAGAAATCAAAGTTCTCTGGTTCTTCCATGGATGATGTGGGCTATATGTTCCTACGTTGTGGTATTATAATGAACTGTCTTAGAGGAATAAGTAGAAGAGAATAAATTTCCGAAAACTTGTGTCTTATTTTTCAATGCAAGGGCAAAGTAAGGCTAAACAAGTTATTGAATGTTTCACTGTCCATCTGAGGAAAGTTGATGTAATCATCAGGTTCTGAATGTAACATTCCGACTAACAAGTTTTCAGTTGTATATTTCTCTCTCATTTTAAACCATTTCATGGACCAGTGTCTTGTTTTCTTCTTCTTTAAATTCAGTGCCAGAGTCAGTGTTGTTTTTTGTGGTCTTCAGTCCAAAGAGTGGTTTGATGCAGCTCTCTGTGCTCCAAAAATGCTTTATCTGCATTTGTAGCCATTCACACTAGTGCCAAAATACAGCACATGTAAAAAGCTTCTGTTCAAAAGTAAGGTAAAATTGACAGGCTTTAAATGTACAGGCTTGTTTGACACATCCATGGCTGGGTAAGAATCAACTCTGCAGACAAGTTTGCTCGTTTAAGAGGGCCTTAACAAATTAAAAAAAAAAATCATTATCCATTCAAAGAAAGTTGATGTAATCATTAAGTTCTGAGGGTAGTGTTTCCTTTAGCACATATTCATGGACAAATCTCTCATTTTAAGCCATTCTTCTTCTTCTTCGTCTTTAAACACAGTGCCAAAATCAATCCCAGGACTGGTCTGTCTGCATTTGTGGTCAGTCCCACTACTGTCAAAATACTTATGAAGACAGACAGAATCTGCTTCAAAGTGAGGTTAGATCGACAAATGCTGTTTGAATGTGTATGAGTTTGCTTGGCAAATCCGTGGCTAGATACGGGCAATTTTGTCAAACACGTTTGATTGTTTACAGGGACCTTAAACATTGCCAGTGCTTCCTCTTCATCCCTCTTCCTTTGCCTTCAACCATTCTGTCAGAAGAAGGAGCTACTGACTCAGGAAGCTTACACTTTTACTTAACTTTTAGATGTTTTCTCCTGCCACTACATGGTGAGCAGATTTTTTTTATCCATCCAATTGCAGTAAGGGCACCCATGTCTGGACCTGGGTCCCTGTCTCTTAGGGAAAGGAAAAAATGTAGTGTAGTCAGATGTTTTTCTTTCAATAAAATGATTTAAAAGGTGGTATTAAACAGGTTTTTAGTAGGGTCAGAGCTGGAACTTCTTTTTGGCTGCTTACAAGTCACCATTTATCTTCCAAAATATTAAAAGTGCTCCATACCTCCAGGTCTAGCACATCCCTGCAAACTATTGTATGGGCACCCCTGAATTACACCATATTTAAAATAACAACAAAAATAATCAATTATTGATAATATAATATAAAGGGATTGATACAAACTCTACCCGCCAAGCAGTGGCAATGGAACACACACACAAAAGGATTTAACTTTTACAAGCTTGCAGAGCCAGTGGCTCCTTCTTCTGGCAGAAGAATTGAAGTGGAAGGAAGAGGGATGAAGGAAAAGGACTGGAGAGATTTAGGGGAAGGGGTGCAGTTCAGAAAAGTCACCCAGAACCCTGGGTCAGGGGAGACTTACTGGATGGGATGAGAAGGAAAGACTGATTGTTGGGGACTGTACTGGATGAGATCTGAAAACCTGATAGCTTAAAGGTAAAAGACAGGATAATATGCAAGATAGAGATTACTACTAAAATGTTGTGCACAAGTTAGTAAGAGTGAAAAGCTAAATGCATTGTATGTATCAGAGGTGGGGTGGGGGCGGCAAAAAATAGAATTCCTTACATCCAGCATTGCTTCATAACCTTTCCTCGGGTCCTTACAACATGACCCTAACCTGTCCTCTGCAGAACTCCAGGCTCTACATTCCCTAGAAGTTGATGACTTCATCATCATCCTCCCAACAGACAAAGGATCTACCACTGTGGTACTTGACCAATAGGAGTGTGTTGGCGAAGGTCTACGACAGCTGTCTGACACTTATACTTACAGCATCTGCCATCAAGATCTCGTCCTTGTGATTCAAACTGCCCTGCAGTCCCTCCTAGAAACCTCGGGCCCCTCACAAGAACTTACATCTTAATCCATAGAACTTCTTATCCCACCCAAACCATGCACCCTCACCTTTTACCCAATCATCCTGGCTGTCAAAGCACCCACCGAACGTGTATCTGCATTAGTTGATTGACACCTGCAACCCATAGTACAAAGACTTTCCTCCTATATTAAAGATAACAACCATTTCCTAGATCATCTGAAATATGTGCCCATCCCACTCCCACTACACACTTGCTTGTCACCATTGATGCCATCTCCCTCTACACCAACATCCCCCATGTACATAGTCTGTCTGCTGTTGCAATTTTCTCAGTCAATGCCCACCTGATTTCAAGCCCATGACATCCTTCTTGCTCATATACTTCACCTTCGAGCAGCCGACATACAAATCAGATCAGGGGTATGGTCATGGGAGCCAGGTTGGTTCCTTCCTATGCTAACCTTTTCACGGGTCGCTTGGAGGGGACTTTCCTGGGATCCATAAGCCTTCATTCCCTGGTTTGGTTTAGATACATTGATGACATCTTTTTTCTATATGGACTCATTGTGAGGCTGACCTGTTAAAATTCCTGGAATCTCTTAAATATCTTCTCCTAATTAAATTTCACGTGGTCCTATTCTGAATCCCATGCCACTTTCCTTGATGTTGATCTCATCCTCACCTGAGGCCAGCTACACACTTCTGTCCACATGAAGCCTACTAACAAACAACAGTACTTACAAATTGACAGTTGCTGCCCTTTCCATGTCAAATGTTCCCTCCCATACAGCCTTGTCATTCAAGGCAAACATATTTGTTCAGATGCAGACTCTTTACAGTAATACATCACCAACCTCACTTGAGCCTTCACTGGACATAATTATCCCAACAGCCCAGTTCAAAAGCAGATTTCCTGGGCCATCACATCCAATCCTGGTACTGATGATCCCCCCAAAAAACTTCAGAGCACACCACTTCTCACCCAGTATTATCCTGGTCTTGACTGTATCAGTCAGCTACTTCAACAAGGCCATGACTTCATAAAATCATGCCCTGGAATGAGATCCATTCTGTTTGAGATTTTGCCCACCACACCTAGAATAGCTTTTCGTCACCCTCCCAATCTCCGCAATATCCTCGTCAGACCCTATGCTCCTTCTGCACCTATCTCCCTACCCTATGGCTGCTACTCCTGTGACCACCCCCACTGCAAGACTTTCCCTATGCATCCTCTTACCACCACTTATTCCAGCCCTGTAACTGGCAAAACACATACTATCAAAGGGAGAGCCACCTCTGGATGACACAAGTTATATTCCAGCTGTTATGTAAACACTGCTCGGCCTTTTACATTGGCATGACTACCACCCAGTTATCAGTCAGGATGAGTGGGCATGGACAGAGGGTGTATACAGGCAACACAAGATATCCTGTTGCAGAGCATGCTATACAGCGTTACAGTCATGACCTCAGTTCATGTTTCACCACATGTGCCATCTGTATTCTTCCCCCAGACACCAGTTTCTCAGAACTCCACAGGTGGGAACTAGCACTACAACATGTCTTTGCTTCTTGCCACCCACCTGGCCTTAATTTATGTTAATTCCTACCATCTCAGCATGTATTCACAGCAGCTACTCCTTTCTTCACCCTATTTTAGATTCCTACATCTTTCATTTTCTGATTCGTCTGTTTTTCACCTTCTCCCATCCCACATCTGTTACATACAATGCATTTAGCTTTTCACTCTTATGAACTTATGCTCGATGGTTTAGTAGTAATCTCTGTCATGGATATTACCCTGTCTTCCACCTTCAAGCTCTCAGGTTTTCAAATCTCATCTGGTGCAGTCCCCAAAAATCAGTCTTTCCTTCTCATCCCGTCCAGTAAGTCTCCCCTGACCTGGGGTTCTGGGTGACTTTTCTGAACTGTACCCCTTTCTCTAAACCTCTCCAGTCCATTTCCTTCACCCCCTCTTCCTTCCCCCTCAATTCTTCTGCCAGAAGAAGGAGCCAGTGGCTCTGAAAGCTTGTAAAAGTTAAATCCTTGTGTGTGTGTGTGTTCCCGTGCCACCACTTGGCGAGTAGATTTTTTATCTATCCATTTATACCATATTTAAAATGTATTTTATAAACACTATGTGTAAAACAAACACTGTTATTTTCATATATTATGACAGAGAAAATATTAATAATTCGTTTTGTGAGCATTATGGATTGACTGCTTTGTGTATCAATGCTTCCTGGACACCATAAACTTCCAACTCCTGTTATATCATACCTTGATGTTTATGAATCCACTAGTCTTGAAGAGCTTCCTGTCTCATTTTGATAAGTACTGTTCATTTCTCATAAGTTTTCTTCTTGCCCATATTTAAATATTTTAAATTCACTTTCATACAAATAAAAAGTTAATATTTGAGAAAAGAGCCAACATATAAATTTAGTGTATTGCTCTACTTTTTCGGAATTACAAATTTAAAGTCTGTGCTACAAAGGTTGCATGCATTCTCAGAGTGATAACATAACCCATACAATATAAAAATGACCTATAGTCAACTAGTACAAAACTAAAACAGAGTTCCTCAACTATCCATGTCATTGAAGTGTATTAGTTTCTCCAACAAAATATTTAGAATGCCTATGTACGCCGATGGGCAGCAGCTGGCAGTGGGGTTGCACAGCCACTGCCCTCACAGTTTTGACATCTGCCACTGGCTGCACTCCACTGTCTAGTTTACCAGATACCTCAAACAAAATAGATAGTAAACAGTTATAGAACAGACATATAACATGTAAGAACCTTATTACTGTAAGGAATGGGAGGTTGAACTTCAACTTTTCTTCCACAGTATTTGCTTCCTTTCTGTTTTATTCATGTTCTGAAAATTTCTGTAACCTTTCTTTGTGCTTTTCCAGCACACGAGTTAAGCAATATGACTGATAATCTGAACATAAATATATAACAAAGATGATAAAGAAACAACCACACATCTACAGCTTGTGTGTGACATCTCTCTCTCTCTCTCTCTCTCTCTCTCTCTCTCTCTCTCTCTCTCTCTCTCTCTCACACACACACACACACACACACACACACACACAAACAAACAAATAAGCACAAATGCACAGTATGATGGAGGTATTTTTCTGAAAATTTGAGTGTAAGTTTCATCCTGGTAAGTTCCATTCTTTACAGATTTGGCATAACATAAATTAACTTGACAGTTCATATATTGCTACTGGTTTGGTAACTATAAACACTGACTTTCTTCTGTTTGCCAGTTGTTACACTGTGACAGCATCTAGTATAGGCTATCGTCCATCTACATCTACGTCTACATGATTACTGTGCTTTTCGCAATAAAGTGCTTGGCAGAGGGCTCAATGAACCACCTTCAAGCTGTCTCTGCACTGTTCCACTCTTGAACAGCGTGCGGGAAAAACGAGCACTTAAATCCATAACTGCTGTGCCTTCTTTTTGTCATGCCACAGAACAACTTTCACTCATAATATATCCAAAACAAATAAACATACTGAGATATGGTTTGTGCTAAATTATAGAGGATGATGTGAGAAATATGTATGACATATTCAAATATTTTTTTTTAATATTTATAATTGCTGGATTATGACATACCAACTTTGTTTTTCTCAATTGTAATTTCTTAATAGAATTATCTCCTTTTTCTGTGGCACTGGAGAGAGCTTTTGAAGTAGAATTCAATGACAGGCCATGTGTGTAATTTGATCAAATAGTAATGAGATAAAAGTACTACAAACCACTGTCCTGCTGCCAAGAGAACAGATCTCAGAAACACACTCTTATTGTACCAAATGTAAGCAAACATGTAATGTGGGTACAGTTTGCAATTTTTTTTATTAAGACTGCCATATCAAGGATTGGAAATGTTGACCTTGAGCATTGTTAGATATTGTAAAGTAATTTTGGACAGGCAGTACTGCATGTTGAATTGTGTCTGGACATACGACAGTACAGGGCTGAATTATACCATTATCACTTGTACAATTTGTACTGTATAATATAACTCTGTACAATGCCACTCATACCATTTATTCAGTATGATCAAACTGGACCAATAAAAAATCAATCCATCAGTTATACGGTATTTCACATTTTCAGGAATGCCTGTGTTTCCTCAAATATTTCTTGTTTCGATTTTTCACAGATATAAAATTCCAGAAGTCTGGTTAGTGTGCAGGCCATTTTGGTTTCCCAAACAACTGATACTATGATATTTATATGTTTTTTATGGTGATCTGTAATTATTAGTGTGAATGGTTGGGATGTCCAAGAATGGAAACTGCAGGTAGGAATACCAGCAATGTAGGAAAAAATAGATTGCTACTAACTATAAAGATGACACCTTAAGTTCAAGACAGGTGCAATTGTAAGACACTTACATACAAGATTTTGGCCTCAGCCTTCATCAGAAAGAGGAAGAGAAACACACACCTTTCATTCAGACAAGGAAGCACACCTCATGCACACACAACTGCCAACTCCGGCAGCTCAGGCCAGAATGTCAGCATTTTGGCGGTCTAGCTTTTGCTATGTTGTTGATTGTGATATCTCTCATGTTGATACCTAATGGATTGCCTAATGTACAGGGAAATGTCTTACAATTACTGTGCCCACATATCAGACAGGAACTATAGATACTTACGGTTATTTAGAGCCCTGTCAATAAAACTGGAACCAGTTATGTGATACTTGGGAAGATCACACCACACATTGATAGAACAGAGTTGCTTTTTACCCTCTCTCTCAGAGAGTATGGATTTTCAGATGATCATCAGTGCACATTGCAGATATTAATTTTCCTGTGATTTGTGAATGATGCTTTTCTAGTAACATAATCTTGCATAGAAATCGTGCATCACTTTGTAGTTTAGTAGATTGCACTGTAGTTCCTTCTCTAGATTGCCACACAGATAACAAAATAGTAGATATAGAAATAGATGACAGAGGGATAGAAAAACAATTAAAATCACTCAAAAGAGGAAAGGCCACTGGACCTGATGGGATACCAGTTCGATTTTACACAGAGTACACAAAGGAACTTGCCCCCTTCTTGCCGCAGTGTATCGTAGGTCTCTAGAAGAGCGTAGCATTCCAAAAGATTCGAAAAGGTCACAGGCCATCCCCGTTTTCAAGAAGGGATGTCGAACAGATGTGCAGAACTATAGACCTATATCTCTAACATTGATCAGTTGTAGAATTTTGGAAAAAGTATTATGTTTGAGTATAATGACTTTTCTGGAGACTAGAAATATACTCTGTAGGAATCAGCATGGGTTTCGAAAAAGATGATCGTGTGAAACCGAGCTCGCGCTATTCGCCCACGAGACTCAGAGGGCAATAGACACAGGTTCCCAGGTAGATGCTGTGTTTCTTGACTTCTGCAAGGTGTTTGACACAGTTCCCCACCGTCATGTAATGAACGAAGTAAGAGCATATGGACTATCAGGCCAATTGTGTGTTTGGATTGAAGAGTTCCTAGATAACAGAATGCAGCATGTCATTCTCAATAGAGAGAAGTCTAGTGAAGTAAGCGTGATTTCAGGTGTGCCGCAGGGGAGTGTCATGGGACCGCTGATATTCACAATATATATAAATTACCTTGTGGATGACATTGAAAGTTCACTGAGGCTTTTTGCGGATGATGCTGTAGTATATTGAGAGGTTGTAACAATGGAAAAGTGTACTGAAATGCAGGAGGATCTGCAACAAATTGACGCATGGTGCAGGGAATGGCAATTGAATCTCTATGTAGACAAGTGTAATGTGCTGCGAATACATAGAAACAAATATCCTTTATCATTTAGCTACAATATAGCAGGTCAGCAACTGGAAGCAGTTAATTCCATAAATTGTCTGGGAGTAGGCATTAGGAGTGATTTAAAATGGAATGATCATATAAAATTAATCATCGGTAAAGCAGATGCCAGCTGAGATTCATTGGAAGAATCCTAAGGAAATGCAGTCTGAAAACAAAGGAAGTAGGTTACAGTACACTTGTTCGCCCACTACTTGAATACTGCTCACCGGGGTGGGATCTGTACCAGATAGGGGTGATAGAGAAGATCCAACGGAGAGCATTGCGCTTCATTACAGAATCATTTAGTAATCGCAAAAGCGTTACGGAGATGATAGATAAAACTCCAGTGGAACACTCTGCAAAAGAGATGCTCAGTAGCTCGGTAAGGGCTTTTGTTGAAGTTCCGAGAACATACCTTCACTGAGGAGTCAAGCATTATATTGCTCCCTCCTACGTATATCTCGCGAAGAGACCATGAAGATGAAATCAGAGAGATCAGAGCCCACACAGAGGTATACTGACAATCGTTCTTTCCGTGAACAATACGAGACTGGAACAGAAAGGAGAACCGATAGAGGTACCCAAGGTACCCTCTGCCACACACCGTAAGGTGGCTTGGGGAGTATGGATGTAGATGTAGATGTAGATGTAATTTGGAGAACTGTAACCAATTTCAAAAGTCATTTCCATGAAGCTGCCGATAGATCAAAACGTAAGGAATGTGAATGGCATTGGAATATAGAATTCACAAAGCTGTCCTATGCTTGATTCCAGTAGCAAATTCAAGCTGCCTTGTAGTGACATGTGGCTTGAGTCCTACTGCTGCTATAATCTTAGATCCATTTTTTTCATCAGTCAAAGCTCTTTTTCATTGGTGTATTGTATTCTTCACACTTCAAGTTCCTTAAAATCTGTCTGTAATATTTTCAAAGACAGAGCATGAAGGTTTGGCACAGTCAAAATAACTTTCAGCATACAACCATATTGTTACTCGGATAGTCTGGTGACATTCACCATAAATTAAAAGCATATTCACTTTTCGGCCTGTCGTAAACATTATAAAAGTCTGAGCAACTTCACAATCAACTAGTCTATCACTAAAATAGCAGAATAAAGACTGGTAGGCTTCAATCAACAGGGAAACACACGAACTGTACCTGAGTAAGGTGTTTAATTATACGGGGGAGGATCAGAAAGTAATGCACAATAATATTTTTCTCCCCTGGTATTGCAGCTGAAATGTTGAAATTTCACAACAATTCAGTTTGTAGTTTGCACTACAGAGGGTGTTTTGTTTTTGTGTGCAGTTCTAGAAAGACACCCTTGAACTATGAAACAAACATGGTGTGCATGTTACTATCATCAACTTGGGACGAGCAGCGAAGTGTAGTCCAATATTTGTGGACCAAAGGGCATAAAGTGAGTGAAATTCACAGGGACATGCATGACGTGTATGGGGATGACTGAATGGACTGTAGCAATGTGTCCAGCTGTGTGCATTCTTCCAAGAGGACCTTGTGAACCTTAGTGATTGGTCACATTCCAGGTGGCCAGTAACAGTTGCAACCCTGCAGAATGTCAGAGCCACTGAGGCAACAATTTTGAATGACCAGCATATGCAACTGTGAACCTTATCACAGCAGTTCCACATTTCCTATGGTGCAGTGTGTAATACTGTTCATGACACATTGAAATTTTATTAAGTTAGTTCTTGCTGGGTGCCTGAGAACTTGAGAGAACTCTTGACAGTCTGACGACCTTCACCATAAATGAAAAGCATATTCACTTTTTGGCCTGTCATAAACATTATAAAAGTCTGAACAACTTCACAATCAATTAGTCTATCACTAAAATAGCAGAATAAAGACTGGTAGGCTTCAATCAACAGGGAAAGACACGAACTGTACCTGAGTAAGGAGTTTAATTATATGGGGGAGGATCAGAATGTAACATACAATAATTTTTTTCTCCCCTGGCCAGTGAATGGTGACAAGCTTAGATCACTTAACGCATTAAACCAGAAAAGTGCATGACTTTCTGAAAGGAATTGTCACTGGTGATGAGTCGTGGGCGTACACTACATGCCTGAACCAGGCAGACCTCTATGGGCAGGAAACATGCTAGTTCCCCAGTATGAAAAACATTCAAAGTGACTCAGTCTGCTAGGAAAGTGCTTGTGACATGGACTTTGCTAAACATGGAACTGCTGTGAATGCTGCAGCCTACATTAAAACTTCAGTTAAGTTGCATCGTGCCCTTCGCGACAGATGCCACAGTATTAATGCTGATGGCGTCAAACTTCTTTATGACAATGCTCAACCTCATGGTGCTGCTCCTGTTCATGGGAAAATTGCCAAATTTGGGTGGGAGGGACTCCAGCATCCACCATACATACCAGACATTGCACCATCAGGTTTTCATCTGTTTGCTCCCAAGAAGAAATTCTTGGCTGGCCAACACTTTGTGACAGATGCAGAAGTGAAATCAGTGGTCCGCAGATGGCTGTACTCCATCCAGATGAAGAGGTCAATATGAAACTGGTAACATGATGGGAGAAGTGTGTCGAGAATGTTGATGACTTTGTAGAAAAGTAGGTAAAAGTTGTAAGTTCATTTGTGATTTTTTTTGTTTTGTTACCTCGTAAACATTTTGCCATTAAAATTATTGTTTGTTATTTTCTGATTTACGCTGTATTTGGTACAGAAAAATCAGAAATTTGTGGGACCTCTTCACCTGATGATGAGACAGTGGTTTTATGGTGCTTTTATCTTGTTGTTATTTTATCAAATTCCACATATGTTATGTAATTGAAGTCCTCTTTGGAAGCTGTTTCCTATGCTAAACATAGAGTACATTATTCCAAAAAAGTTATTGTCATAATTTGTGAGATATAAATGTTAAAAATTACTAGTGTACATCACAAAATTCACCACATTGTCCATTATAACTTGATGACAAGCACAACTTGGTATATTTACTCATTATGGATATATTAGGGGTGACCTCAATTTGTATTAAGAATAAAAAGAGTTCAGGTACTGCTGTTTAAGCATGCATAGTACTTACCAATTCACAGTATCTTATCCATTATGGCAAAGCTAAGCATTTCGCCAAGTAATATGAGGGCTGGGGCAAAAGTCATTGCAACTATTTTGTTTACTAGCAGATACCAGCCATATTGGGAAATGCAACTCATACACATGAAAGGACAACGTGGGAACTAGATGTGTGGACATTTAAGAACATGCGAACATCATGCCTCACATAGTTATTACAGCAGTGTACAGGAAAATACTAGTCTCATGGTGCAAAATGATTACAGCATAGCACACATACAAGTGACCTGACAGAACTGGATTTAAAGGCCCTCAAAGTAGTCCCCTGCAATATTTACCACATGCCTTCAATTGTGTGGTAAGCACTTAAAATCATCTGCATAACCATTTGGTGCACCATGTCAGAATTTGGTCATCTGTTGTTGCACAGCATTGGGTGTGCCCTCTTGTGTCACAAACTGCCTTCCATGTAGTTTCCTTTACCTTTCATATGACATCAAAGCTACAGGGCGAAAGGTCAGGGGAGTACAGTATGTGCTCCACTTCTCCCCATCCCCAGCACTGCTGTTGCTGCCATAAGCACCCTGCTTTATGTGGTTTTGTGGTGTCATGCAGTATGATTGCACTGTGAAATTCTCTCAGAGTTATCTCTTGGCGAATGACTGATTTGATGTATGAGTACTACTCAACACAGGGTACTTCCATGTCGCATGACAGTCGCCACACAACTCTTTTCATAGTGCACTCTGTGCTACTACCAGCAATCACAGTCCCAACTGTTGTCAATACAACACTATGCCTGCATAGCTTGCATGTGACAGATAGCAGTTTGTGACATGCTGGAAGAAAAATAATAGTTGCAATTACTTTTGCTCCAACCCTCATATATAATATTTTAAAGAAGCTGCATCAAATGTACGTCAGTATATGACAGTTATACCTCCTGGATCTCATTGCTGAAGTGAATTTCTTCATTTTCAGTTCCGAGTCAGCCTAGCAATCTGCGTGTGAGTGATATTGGAGAAACATCAGTTACACTTCTTTGGAGCAAGCCTTCCCATTCGAGTGAAAATATCGTCAGCTATGAGCTGTACTGGAATGATACATATGCAAAGGTAGGTTGATTCCAAAAAGATTTGATTTTATGGTATATGTGTTTATTGACAGTTGCTTCTGAATACATGGGTGTTTTACATTTGAACATATGCCTTGTAGCTGAAGATTATAAGTCTGTAATATATAAATGGCCTTACATTCTGAAATAATACAATGCATAGAACACAATAGAAGATAACAAAATCCTAAGTTTACAAATCCCCACGTGTTCTTCTTCCAGGATTAAAAGGAGAGAACAAGACATTTCAGGGGTGTAAAACATAATATTGTGACTGACCTGCCATTTAAAACAATGTATCAAAAGAGAGAGAACAATGGAAGTTTTTTATTTCAATTATTTGGCGTTTATATTGCTGTACATATGTATTTTAATGCCATCCCTTGAATTATATTTCTCCAGTAAGTCTTCAGTGGAATTCTATACACCTAGATCTATAACACAATATGGATCTACAACACGTTTGTGGATCTCTTTATTACATTGTCACCTATAATTTTGGAAACAGAGATTTTCTTTTCTTAGGTATTTGTTTCTGTACCAGATTATTGCAGCCTGCAGCTTTACTTTCTAGTTACTAACAGAATGAAATGTTCCTCTTTGATGTTGTCAATTCATTGCTCGGTTTTACTTCCAGGAGAGGAATCATAAACGAATCCCAGTAGTAGAGAATTTCACATTAACTGGGCTGTACCCTAACACATTGTATTACGTGTGGCTAGCAGCACGCTCACAGAGGGGTGAAGGCGCGACCACGCCTCCAATACCAGTGAGAACGAAGCAGTATGGTAAGCCACACAGTGCTCAGACTATGTTCCTTTTAAAGTCCCCTCATTGACCTTCAGGTCCTCTCCCTGCTGATCAGATCTTTTCATTCTGGAATAATATCTCTTATGAGATAAATCATATGTGCACAAGTTTTAAAAAAGCACAGGTAAGTTTTTGTAAATGCCAGTATCATTCACTGTTTTGCACATAGATTGAAAATGAGCAGTCTCACTTCAGTATATTGTTGTTTATACAGACAGAGCAAGTTTTATACAGAGCACATAATGCATTACAGCACATTCTGTTGCAGTAAAAGCCCACAAGCAAAGCATAAGTAAAGACACATTGCCTACCACCTGTACTTCTTATTCGTAAGTGAGTCACCTGTAAGATGATCAATATTTTAAAATATATGCTGTTACTTATTCAGAATCGTCTCATTGTATGAAGATAAATTTTGAATCCCATTGAGACACACATTTTATCAATTCAGTTGTAATAACAAACAATATTGTGACTGACAATGGAAGATTCTGCCAGCATTTGAAAAATATTACAGATGGCTCATTTTTAATGAGTAGCACTGTAGCACTTAATACTTTTTATTCACTGTAATACTCAGTTAGCTGAGTGGATTGGTTCTGTTTATATTCACTTTGTATGTGTATTGTAACATCACAAGCATTGCATGCTTCCAGATTGGGAATGTTTGATAAATATCACACATATTATATACAAAAACTTTATTTATTACTTATCGTTCTCATTATTTATCATTATTGTTCAATGGCTTAATTTTCACTGTTCCAGCACAGCCTATTTCTTAACAGTATTTGTCACAACATTGCACCAGTTCTGCACTGTTTATATTCACTGTGCATTTTGAGTGCACCTTTCCTGAAAGTTACCGTATAGTCTCACTCACACTATTTATGTTAAGAGTGTGAGAGTGCGTGAGTGTGCGTGTGGACTGCACATGAGTCACCAAATTTATATTTACCACCCATTTTTTTAATGGTCAGTGGCAAATGCAAGATGCTGGATATGCACCATGATTTTTTTGGGTGCTCAGTTTTTTCCTCTCTTGTTCTTACTCCATATTAGACATTACTTACACCTAGCTCTAACAGTATAAGGAAACTATAGTTCATTTTGTTTTTTGGGATAATCTGATTTCTCTCATCTGCTTTTAAAATTCCTTTTTTAATTTTTTATGTCATTTTGTTGTAAAATAGTGTTTGTTAGGCAAAAATGAATCTAGTTGTAATGAATTTCAAATCCATAAACTTGAAATTAATTGTGGAAAAACAGTGAAATTCTTGTTGTCAGACAGAACATTTTAACTTACAATTTAAAATTAAACCATAGATTATACAGAAATCTGTCTGACACACAGGGACCAAGATGGAACTAAGTAGATAGACTAATATGAAATGACAGTGCTTTTTCCTTACATTGAAAATACTGTGGAGACCATAAAATTATTAAAAAAAAAACCAAAGTTTAAATTTTTACCAAGAAGTTGCACTTCACTTAAAAAACAATAAAACTACCAACATTAGCCATTCCCAAGTCTACTTCTTACAATTCAAAGTTAATCTGTGTCCATAGGCACCTGCAAGGGAGAAAGGAGGGGCCACATAATGGCCCCGCACCTCCCCCTCTTGGAATCTGGAGTACAAAGCTTTTATTAATTATAGAATTCTCATGTACATCTAGAAGTGAATGTATAACCATCAGTTTTCTGGGATATATTTGTAATAAGTTTTTTTGTGTTACCTGTAAAATGTAGGTCTTGTGGTTGACATGTCTTGAAACTGACCAACTTATTTATATACAAATGGCAATTTTGGAGTGTTGCCCCCCATCTCTGTACCCCACCTACCAAGATTAATTTCTGTGGACACCTATATCTGTGTCCAGGTATGAGCTCAAGGCATACTGGCCATTTATAATGAGAATCAATAGTTCACTGATCTACCTGATTTCTACTTCTTTTGTGTATATTTCCTGGGATACAGTTGGCTGTTGATTGTCCAGTTGTAATGGGACTACTTCAATGTGATTAAAAAGAGATGTGGCAGCCTCAATTTACCATCAGCTAAAACATTTATCTGGTAGCTTACAAGCTTGTCATGCTACATCTCATCTTTTCCTGGCTCAAGGATCTGAAAAATTCCTAGGACTGGTGAGAAGAGTTCTAATGGGGAATCATCTTCTGTGAATACTCTTTCAATTTTTAATTCTTCATCATCCTGATGAAGTTTGATGGAAGCTGTCACATTGACAGACATATTTTGAGTGTATTAACATGAATTGCATCAGTATCCTGTTTCATGAGAGCTGTTGGTATCTTAGACCATAGATGATATAGACAGTGCATGACATCATAACAGTGAAACTAGCATTTTGATCAGCTGACTGATGGTGGCATCCATTTGCAGGTGACTTCTGGAATACTGTCCAGTTTATCTTTATAAATTGTAGTATTTGCAGTAAATTGTAACAGGGGAGTCTTGAGTAGTATTTGGTTGCAAAGAGGAAGTAAGGCACTGCAAAAAAAAAAAAAAAAAAAAAGAAAGGATTCATCATGAAGGTATTATCTGAATGGGATGGAAATCGGTAGATTTGTTGTACAGTTTCAGAAAAATTGGGTGATTTATTGAAGCGGATGAGCCTTACAAACTGAGCAAGTCAGTACTATGTAGGTCCACCTCAGGTCGTTATGTGAGCAATTATTTAGCTTGGCAATGATTGGTAGAGTTGTTGGATGACCTCCTGAAGCATGTCATGCCAAATTCTGTCCAACTGACATGTTAGGTCGTCAAAATTCCAAACTGGTTGAAGGGCCCTGCCCATAATGCTCCATATAGATCCAGAAACCTTGTTGGTCAAGGTATGGGTTTGTAAGTTTGTGAAGGTAAGCTGTAGAAACTCTTGCCATGTGCAGGTGGGCATTATCTTACTGAAATCTAACCCCAGATGACCTGACATGAAGGGCAAAGAAATGAAGCATAGAATGTCATCGTTGTGCCACTGTGCTATAAGACAGCTGCACATGACAACCAAAGGGGTCCTGCTATTACAAGAAATTGCATCCCAGACCATCACTCCTCATTGTCAGGCAGTATGGTGGTGTCAGTCAGATTGGTATCCACTGCTGTCCAAGCGAGGCACCTCGAGATACGTCTTCATCCTGGAATCTCATTGACTGGAGTAAAGTTGTCTTCAGTGATGAGTCTGGCTTTGAATTGAGCCCCAGCGGCAAGTGAAGATGTGTCTGGAGCCTTGAATAAATCATCCAGTTTTTCTGAAAATGTAATCATTTTTTTGTCTGTACGTGTAAGTCTCATCTACTGGTTTCCATGCCATTTGGATAATTCCTTCATGGACTGTCATTTTTTGTGTCTTAGAGTGTATTTTGTACCACAAACAGCCCCTGTAGTTTCATAAAGTTCCGATAGGTGGCAGCTCTATATGTAGTGCCGATGGTACTGTTACCGATGACTGTGCCGCTAAAGCAGAGTTATTGAACACAGTTTTCCGAAATTCCTTCACCAGGGAAGACAAATGGAATATTCCAGAATTTGAAACATGAACGGCTGCTAGCGTGAGTTTCTTAGAAGTAGATGCCTTAGGGGTTGAGAAGCAACTCAAATCGCTTGTTGCGGGCAAGTCTTCAGGTCCAGATTGTATACCGATTAGGTTTCTTTCAGATTACGCTGATACAATAGCTCCCTACTTAGCAATCATATACAACCACTCGCTCACTTATAGATCTGTACCTACAGATTGGAAAATTGCGCAGGTCGCACCAGTGTTTAAGAAGGGTAGTAAGAGTAATCCATCGAACTACAGACCTATATCATTGACGTTGGTTTGCAGTAGGGTTTTGGAGCATATACTGTATTTAAACATTATGAATCACCTCGAAGGGAACGATCTATTGATACGTAATCAGCATGGTTTCAGAAAACATCGTTCTTCTCACGAAGTAATGGCCGCTATCGACAGGGGATCTAAAGTTGATTCCGTATTTCTAGATTTCTGGAAAGCATTTGACACCGTTCCTCACAAGCGACTTCTAATCAAGCTGCGAGCCTATGGGGTATCGTCTCAGTTGTGCGACTGGATTCGTGATTTCCTGTCAGGAAGGTCGCAGTTCGTAGTAATAGACGGCAAATCATCGAGTAAAACTGAAGTGAAATCAGGTGTTCCCCAGGGAAGCGTCCTGGGACCTCTGCTGTTCCTGATCTATATAAATGACCTGGGTGACAATCTGAGCAGCTCTCTTAGGTTGTTCACAGATGATGCTTTAATTTACCGTCTAGTAAGGTCATCCGAAGACCAGTATCAGTTGCAAAGAGATTTAGAAAATATTGCTGTATGGTGTGGCAGGTGGCAGTTGACGCTAAATAACGAAAAGTGTGAGGTGATCCACATGAGTTCCAAAAGAAATCCTTTGGAATTCGATTACTCGATAAATAGTACAGTTCTCAAGGCTGTCAATTCAACTAAGTACCTGGGTGCTAAAATTACGAACAACTTCAGTTGGAAGGACCACAAAGACAATATTGTGGGGAAGGCAAGTCAAAGGTTGCGTTCCATTGGCAGGACACTTAGAAGATGCAACAAGTCCACTAAAGAGACAGCTTACACTACACTCGTTCGTCCTCTGTTAGAATATTGCTGCGCGGTGTGGGATCCTTACCAAGCGGGATTGACGGAGGACATGGAAAGGGTACAAAAAAGGGCAGCTTGTTTTGTATTATCACGTAATAGGGGAGAGAGTGTGGCAGATATGATACGCGAGCTGGGATGCTTACCAAGTGGGATTGACGGAGGACATGGAAAGGGTGCAAAAAAGGGCATATTGTTTTGTATTATCACGTAATAGGGGAGAGAGTGTGGCAGATATGATACGTGAGCTGGGATGGAAGTCATTAAAGCAAAGATATTTGTCGTCACGGCGAGATCTATTTACGAAATTGCAGTCACCAACTTTCTCTTCCGAATGCGAAAATATTTTGTTGAGCCCAACCTACATAGGTAGGAATGATCATCAAAATAAAATAAGAGAAATCAGAGCTCGAACAGAAAGGTTTAGGTGTTCGTTTTTCCCGCGCGCTGTTCGGGAGTGGAATGGTAGGGAGATAGTGTGATTGTGGTCTGATGAATCCCCTGCCAAGCACTTAAATGTGAATTGCAGAGTAATCATGTAGATGTAGATGTAGATGTAGCCTTCAAAATGGCATCTGCAACAAGAGATGTATTCCAAAAAGTGAGCTGTCACTTTGTTTCTTTTGGCGGTAAACCAGAGCATTGCAAGGTATTTATAGGCACTGGCAGAACATCTACAGAGACCTGACCATGAACAAAAGCACACTTTGTCATTGGGCAAGGCTTCTGTCATCATTGCAACAAGGTAATGCAAACCTATCCGATCTCCCATGCACCAGCCAGCCAGATACAGCTGTGACTCATATAACGTTGAGACATACGGACACTGTGACCTGAAGTGATCGATGGACCGCAGTCAGACTTCTCGCTGCTCAGCTGACACACTCGTCCACCAGTTGGGATACTCAAAGATGTGTGCCCACTGTATTCCTTGCTGCCTAAAAGAAGACCATAAACTGCGACAGAGGATCATCTGTTCGGAATTGCTTTGCACATTACAAGGCCGAGCACGACAATTTACCGTCTAACATCGTCATAGGCGATGAAACATTGGTTCATCATTTTGAACTAGAAACAAAATGGCAATCTGTGGAGGGGCACCGTGCCATCTCTCCTCTGAAGAAAAGGTCAAAGCCACATCCTCAGCCAGTAAAGTCATGGTGATGGTCTTCTGGGACTTTGGAGGGGTTATTCTGTTTGATGTCCCCCCTCATGGTGCAGCTATCAACTCCGAAATGTACTGTGCTACCCTCAGGAAATTGAATAAATGACTTCAGCATGTTTGTTACCACAAAAATGCTAACAAACTTCTCCTTCTCCGTGACACACAAGGCGCCACACGAGACTGTGCTCCCAAGAGGAACTCACAAAACTTCATTGGACTGTTCTGCCTCATCCATCCTAAAGCCCAGATCTCGCATCTTCCGACTTCCATCTGTCTGGCCCAATGAAGGATGCACTCTGTGGGAAGCAGTATGTGGATGATGGTGGGGTTATTGATGCAGCAAAGTGTTGCCTGCAATATTGACCACTAGAGTGATACCATGTGGGCATACAGGTCCTCTCATTAAGGTGGTCATGACATTGAACAGAGATTATGTAGAAAAATAGGGTTTTTGTAGCCAAAAGAGTGGGGAATAATATAGTGTATTGGTATCCTGAATAGAACTAACATACTTTCAGAAAAGAAGTGTTGCGTTACTTATTGAATGTCCCTAATAAAAACTATTGTAACTGTCAGCTTCACTTTGGGTAGTCTGTAATGGTAGAAATGTAGGTTTTTAACTACTGTCACATGACTTAGGTGTTGGTTTCGAACCTTAACACATCAGAGATAGAGGTGTGCACTGTCTATTTGTATCTTTGGTTTAAGATTAGTATGGATCTCCATGAAACAGAGTGATAAACTTTGTCAAATAGTATGAATCCCACAACATAGTGGTAAATCAAACTCATAACGAATTTTGTAATTTCATTCATGGCTTGCAAATAGTCTCTTGTGCTATACACATTTCTAAAACCAAATTGTTTTCTTTTCCTGATTAAAAGCAATTATTTTTGTGTTATCATTTTGGTGAGTAAATAGTGCATTAAAGAGAAGAGCCTGTTAGATCTATAGCTTTGTATATCTTGTCTGTCTCATTTCTTCTCAGGCAAAACAACTGCAGCATTGTTCCAGTTTTGGGTAAATGCCTATCTCCATAGGCAATATGGAAATATTTTTGCAATAATTTGTATTGCAATACCGTCATCTCCAGGTGCCTTTCATTTTTCATTCCTTGAATGGCTTTATACTCCTCATATAGCATTTTCATGTAATGGCACGGTTTCCATGTATATTTTGTGTGCATCTGTGCAATTTCTTGAACTTTATGGATTTTTAAAGAGCTAACTGAATCCTTGAGCAATTTTCACTCTGTTGTTAGTTACTGTGCCATCTGTCAGTCAATGAATTTGATTTCTGTCAATGAAGTTAGTTCTGCTATGTAGAAAGCATTGTCACTCGAGAGTGAAGACAGTAGGCACATGGCAGAACTCAGAAGGAGAACTGTCCTCACTATACAAGTCTTCAGAACAAGAAACAGCTTCTGACAAACAGGCACATGAGTATTAAAGTAGGAAAGAATTCATCAGAACATTTGTGTGGTATGTTTTGTTATATGACTGTGAAACAGGTGTCCCAATGGAACAGGATATAAAACACATAGAAGCAATAGAAATGTGGATGTGAAGAAGGGAAAAGTTGAGCGAGTCCAGGTAGATGAAACAAGGAATTGGTCACTTGGTCACTACTGTAGGAAAGAGGGAAACAAAATTCTTTAGCCATCTTGATGAATTCTTGATGACTATATTGGAAGGAAAGGTTTTAAGGAAGAGGAAGACTATGAAGAATCATCTGGATTCTGTGATGGATGGGTTTAAATTTAATCAGTAATCTAGACTGAAATTTAAATGCTCTGCAGAGGAGAGCCTAGCTTTTAGAAGATGATGGTGATGACATTTCTGTTTTGTTTTATCATTCCCTTATTGTTATCTAGTTTTTGTCTTCAGATCACCTCAAATATATTTTTAAACTGTTTCATTTTATTCAGCAAACTCTGTCATATTCCTTTATTGTTTGTGTGTAGCTCTTTACTCTTCTTTATTGTTTTGTTCAGTCAATTCTATTACTCATTTCAACAATACACAGCATTTTTCCTAATGTGTATTTTTCCTCTATATAAATATAACAGCCTGTTATTAAGTGTCTGTAATATTATACAGTGAAAGATATTTATAGAGAACCTGAAGTATTTGTCATGATCAGTTGCTATCTGCATTGCAAAACTAATAAAGAAATATATAAAAGGAAGTGAAGTTAAAAATATATGAGAGAAGAGTATGACAAAACAATTTTAGCAAGTGGAAGGACGGATGTTTAATACCATGTGTCAGAAATACACGATACAAATGTAAAAGCTGTCAGAAGAAACAGAAAGCAGTCTCTCTCAGAAAAAAAGAAATTTGAAAAAAGACAGTGAAGATGTTGGGCACAAGTTCACATTAAAGAAAAAAAGTGTAAATTTTTAAACTTTGTTTAATTTTTCATTACTTTTTACTTTTATGTTATGCTGATTTTGTTTTGACTCTTTGCTTCTTATGTTTTATTTGCTTCATATTCTGTAGTTTAAAGTAAACTGGTCAGTTACCACCTTGTTATGTCTTTTAGTAATCTCCCATCTCTTTTGTAGTACATCCTACATACAGAGAGATATTTTAAGCATTGTTATCCTCCTTGAGTCAAGGGTTTTAAAAAACTACCCATGTATTTAGGATTTTAGAGTAACATAAAAGCTTTTTGGTGGGCAGATGATGTAAAAAATGTTTTTATACTCGATGTGTACAGGAAAATTTATTATATTTTTTGTTTTGTTTCCATATTGTTCCATTAGTTTTTAATGTGGCTTAGTAAGAGTTTATTATTTTTTTATACTTTATTTATCAGCAGATGAAGTTATCAGATTGTCCACATAGTACGTAAATGACAGTTACATAGATTATTTACATTTATGAAAAAGAAAACAACAGAACATCCTTTCCAAAGACATTAACATCTCCACAGACTGGAACACTTAACAGTTACACCTGACCTCCTTCCATCATTTATCTACCTCTCCAACCCTCTATTGGTATGATACAGTGTATTCCAAACCCATTCCCATATCCTGTACCTGCAAAGGCATAGCTGTGCTAGAAAGTCAGGTGCAATTAGAAGGCTAGGCAGAGTCCAAGAGGCCACATAGCGAGAGCCCTGTCTGAACACAGTGCCAGGTGCGCCCCCACAGAATGTGCGCGGCGAGGCAGTGGGTCCGACATCGATACGTGTCACGTGGGATCCACCACCAGCAGACCGCAGCAACGGCCGAATCGTCTACTACAAGCTGCAGGCAGTGGAGGCTGGCCGTTCAGACTCCGAAGCACATGTCATCACCCTGCAGGACAACACCTCGTTCACTCTGGACGAGCTCAAGCGATGGACCGAGTACCGCATCTGGGTGTTGGCTGGAACCAGTGTGGGAGATGGACCGAGCAGCTACCCCATCACAGTCCGTACCCACGAGGACGGTACGTAACTGCAGGGTGGCGGCGTGCACTGGTGGCGGGCTCTCTCTGTCTCTTTTTCTCTCTGTTTCATTTCTCTTCAGTTCATTGGGTGTGCGAACAGAATAGCCTTATGTATATTACAGTTTGTATTGTTGGAGAGTGGATTATTTTTTCATGTGATGATTGGTATTTGACTAATTAATATTATTACTTTCACAGTGTCAATAACATTTTGTTGCATATTTATTCAAAAGTATAGGGACACCCGAGAAGTTTGTAGTACTTGACTGCTGTGCTGGTCAGACATCACTTATTATCCAGATACTTGATGTTGTGTAATTCCACGCATCCTGTATTTTCATGGAAGTATGTAATTGTCCAATAAAATGCCCCAGTTTCTGCTTGATTTCTCTCATTATCTGTAAAAGGACATGTTACTATAAAGCATTATTAATTTACAAACCAGTATTTGATTGCTATGTTTTGCATTTGACATGCATAAAACTACAGTTTATGTGGAAACCGTGCAAAGTGTTATTTGTTCCATTATTAAGGGTATTTCTTTAATAGTGTTCAAGCAATATGGCATGCCTTAGCAATGGTCAAACAGTGGTCAACCTGAGAAGTTTTCATTCTTATTTTATCAGTGTAACTTGACCCCCTGCCCAACCCCCCCACATCATCCTCTCCTCACGGTAGTAAAATGTATAAAGGATCTGTGTAATTGATTGAATATTTTGGTTTGTGACATATCATGTAAATCCAGTTATAACTACATGATCTCACTGATCTATGCATTCTGATATGATCTGCCTGTATTTATTCAAAATCACATGTTTTATAAATGTTTGATTTGATGATTACTGTTTTTGCTCTTTTAATTTAATTTTAATGAGTGAAACTTATTTTCCTCTGTTTCTTACTTCACATACAGTTAAAAATTGCTGACACTATGAAATAGAATGAAACATGAAAACAAGTAAATTACCATAAATTTAGTTTCTGGTTGTTTGCATAATCATTCAATCTCCAAAAATATTTGTGAGTGGAGTTTGATTGTTTCTCCAAAGTCCAATATCATTCTGTCTGTAGTTCCTTCAGTTAGTAGTGTTGCTCTGCTGTATAATTTAGTTAAAATAGACTACAAAAGCTACTTCTGTTCACACACCCTTATTTAGAGTAATTACCAAGACAAGTTAATATTTTGAAGGTGTCCAGGTGTAAAAAATAACATAAATGTTAATAGTGTAGGTAACTGACAGGTTTCTTTTCTTGAATTCTCAGTAAACCCAATAATTATATGTCATAGTCATGTGCCTGAAAAGAATCTGAAAAAAGCAGTTGAGATTAATCAAAAAGATAAATTTCCTTCGCCCTCCTTGTTCCTGACATGATTTTAATGCCTTTTGAATTATCATCACCTTACACCTTGCCCACAACTCCATCGTGAGGACTCAAACCATCATTACCTGTTTCCACTGATCATGTAACAATTCAAGTATTCATACCTCTTATTATACTCTGATTCAGAGACACATTTTAAATACTAGTACAGTATTTCTCATTCTTACAGATAATTTTTGGAAACATAATAATTTTTAATGTAGGCTCAGTATTTTTGATACTATCAATATATTTTCTTGTAAACTATTTTTGGAGTACTTTTTTATACTAATGTTTATAAATTTTTTGAAATATATTACATTTTTTGTGTGTGTGAGTGTATGGGAAATCCGTAACATTTTTTGTGAGGGTTATATCGAGGAAAGCTAAAAAAAAAACTATTTTGCTAATTGCTTTCTTTTTTCTATTTTGAACAAATGGAGGCCTTCCAGCCACTGGAAGAGGGAGAGGTCTATGGCTTGTATATTAATTTTTAATAATCACTGTCATTTGCCTTCCCCATTTTTGCATTCCGAAAATAGGATTTACAAGTAAATGGAAATGACTGTGTGTTGTTTAATGGCCCAGTTTCTTTTCTATAATTGTATAGAGCAGTTAAATCACTCACTCTCACATATTTGTATTGCCCTTGCTTTCACTAGCACACTAAAATCACGTGAATGTTTTTGAAAAAAAAAATTATCACATACAGCACAGTTTTTGCCTTTGTTTTCCAGTACTTATTGATTTTAGATTTTTTTGTTGCTTTCTGTTTTGATTACATTTTACTGCACATTGTGTATTTATAGATTCACATTTTACTGCATGTTGTCATTGTAAGTTTCCCTTTCCATTCACAGTCCTCAGTTTTCCTCTCCTTTACCGTCCTTTATAATATGATCAGTTTCTCTTAAGGCCTTAACTTAGGCAACGCATATGTGTTGCACTGTTGTCATTCACCTAGGCACTTATCTGGCACTTTATTTTACTGTGATTGACTTTGCACCAATGATTTAAGTTTCTTTTTGAACTCACTATTGTGTAATGTATATTGCCAATGTGTGTAATGTGTGTACGTGCGTGCGTGTGTATTTAATTTTGATTTTCTTTTGTGCTGTAAGTATTCATATTGATGCTGCTCTTTGTTTTTATTTGTCTGGCATTAAACAGCCAGTGAAAATTCACTGTTACTTACAATGTGTGCATATTTTTCATTAATATGTGAACTTACAGCACATATCACTTTGCACTGCTATATTTGAGGTACTTATTAGCATAGTCATTCACTGTTGTATAGAAGTCATGTGCCACAAGTACTGAGCAGTGATCTTTGCATAGCTCTCAGAATGTCTTCACATTCCTTAGCACAAACACAAGTTTGTTGGAATGGTCTTCCTAAAAATTTTGTTCACCTATTACCTTAATTGCAAAGCTATCTTTCTCAACCTGTCATATAACCACAAATACAGTTTTCTACAATTATTGCAAGTTTTCTGGTCAATTTGGTCTTGTAGACACTAGCTTTTCACAAAAACACTATTAAACACACTAATAACCTGTTACTGGACATGATTATTATTTGTGGAGACATGACCTTCTTTTATTTTTAGTCTCTTTGTACTTGTAAAACTTTCACATTACCACATTTGAATACCAATACACATCTGTACATGATTGGCACTATCCCTAAAAAATCTGATGGTGTAAAAATGAAGTATTAATTTATTACTTTCCTAACTTGTTGAAACATTGTGCATGGTTTGACAGCAATTTTCTCACTTTATGAAGCAGTATCATAATGCTTTTTGTTCTTTAAAGGAAATGCTACCCTCCTGTCAAATTAAACCTGTTTATGGAAATACTGGTGCAAATTAAAGAAGGCACTTGTGCAACAAATTTTAGATGTGGAATGTATGGATCTGATTCAATGACCAGTGTACACATATTCACAAAATTTGTACGAAATTCTGAAAAAAGATTTAGTGTATTTGTTATTTATGTCAGCCTTGTATTCAATGCAGTTCATTAGAAATAATTTCTAAAGTATCCCATGTACGCAGTAAAATATGGAGTTTTCATTTAAAGCAGTATGAATATAAAAGTCTTACACAAAATAATTATTGACAATAAGTAGAAAAAAAAAAAACTTGTGGAAAATTACATAATTTAATGACAAAGTAGTAGCTTACAGTTGGGTTTATGAGTGGAAAAGTTAAGAAAAAAAATAACACTGAATTGAATCAGATTATCTTTAGCTTATGGTGTGATGTGTCTTAACACTACTAAGAGAAAGAGTTTGTTAAACAGCAGACAGTGAACAGATTAACCCAGTTCAAGTGTGCTTGTTGTATCACATATAAGTTAGACTTTTATTGCTTGCACTGTGAAGAGACTGAATGAAAAGTCTTATGAAGAGTCCCATTCTAGCAAACAGTTTAAAAGTGATGTGACAAACAAACTTCAGTGTGCAGATAATGAACATCTTACTCTACAAGTGAATGAAACTTTTGCATACCAACAGCTCCTTTTGTCTTTTCACAGTGTGTAATATTGTAAAAAATATAGAAAAGGAGGAAGGTAAAGATATGTTAGCAACATTGATTAGGACAATTTAAGTTATAGATTTATTCATTGAAAAGAAAGAAAAGCAGAGAAAAGCACATAAATATTTCAGTTATAGAGGGAAATCTAATAAAAGTAAGTGAAACTTAAGATAAAAAAATTGAGATAGATAAAAATCTGAAAATTAAAAAAAAAGTAATCCGTATATAAAAATTTAATCAAAATGAACAGCCCTGGGTCAATACATGTTTGTAAGCTTGGCTACCATGTTAATTTCTTATGACCAAGGTCATTTGCTTTTCTTCTTCATCTTCTTCTTCTTATTATTATTATTAATCTTTCTTCTTGCTACACTGAGTATTATGAACATTAGCTCCAACCTTGTTGTGGCTCTTGACCTCTATACCATACCATTACATATACTGTAGTAGGCACTGACACAATCACTTACATTCTTGAAATTTTCTTAATTTTAAAATTTTCAGTGTTGCCTCATTAATATTATACACTTCTGGTCACTTAAAAAGGATGTTGTCAGTGGTAGCTGTATCTGGTTTAATTATCTTTGTTTATCTGCCTTTTTTAGTGCAGTTTCTATTTCTCCATTCAATCTCTGCAAAGTAATAGAACCATGAGTGAAGAAGATTGGTGCATTACACCTCCCACTGGTGTGTACACACTGACATACACTAAATGAACGAACAATGAAGCCTGTGGTTTGCCATTGGCTCTGCCTGATGTGTTCAGTATGGCTGCTGAAGGCCCTGCAATCCATGGTAGTCTGTATCTGTGTAATAAAGTCAGTGTGCTGATGCCCCATTGTCTACTCCACAAGGAAGCTGTAGCTACATAACTCTTGCACTCATTGCCTTAAACCATGCCTCTTTATGTTAATCCAATTTTAATTTTCTTCCACATCATGGTTGCCACACTTAATTTTCCTGACAATGAAAAATGACATGAAGATAATTGAAGGGTAAACAGGGGAAAGATCAGTACAACAAATAAAGGTCTTAAGAGGGATTCAAACACTGAAAAGAAAAAAGGCAAAACTTACCACACAGTTGAAGTGCTGAGTGGTAGACAGGTGCATAAAAAATCATTTGTTGCTAAGCTTTCAGACAATAACTGGCTGATTTCTAACAAACAAGGCAGACATAGGTAAATCTGCATGGTCCAGCTTTCAAGCCTGACTGGGTTGAGGGTTGTGTCAGATGGAATGTGTGAGATGAACAAGATGGGGAGGAGAGCAACAGAAGAATGAAGGAAAGGGAATGTTAGGGCTAGAGGAGAGGCAGTAACAGTAGAATGGGATAGGGATGTGGCCCCTGGGAACTCAGCCTCGAACAGCTAGGGGAAGCTGCATTGTGATACACAATGAAATAGGCTGTGTGGGCCAAGACAAGATGGAGGAGGGGAGCAGGACTGCATTTGAGACTGAAGAACAGAGGGAATGTAGATGAATGAAGTAAGCTAAAATGATGGGAAGCTGTTTGGGAGAGAATGCATGGCAACAGGAGTAGAAACTGGAGCGGGACGAGGGATAATGGAGATTAAGGCATGAGAAACTGCAAAATCGTAGGATGTTTTGTAGGGATAGTTCCAGTTTATGCAATTTGGAGAAACTGATATTGGGAGAGAGAACCAACAGGCTTGAGTTGAAGTCAGCTATGTTGTGCTCAGCAGCATTGGGCTGTCAACTCCGTTAATAGGCCACAGTATGGTAGTGGCTATTCATTACATTGGATAGCTGGTTGATGGTCGTCCCCACATAAAATGTTGTGTAGAAATTGCTCTGGAGCTGATATAAGAGGATATCCAAAAGTGCTCACATAGTGTTGATCAGGGAAGAGCTTCCATAGTACTCTTTTTTTTTTTTTCTTGCTAGGTTTTTTTTGCCTGTAGTGAGTTTTTCAGCTGTTCCGATTTTTCCTTTTTTTCGTTTCATGTTTCTTTCTTTGCTTGTTTTTCACAATTGCGGGTATCAAAAAACCGTGTGCAGTTGTGAAATTTTGTTTTATGTTTGGTAAAAGATGACACTATGGGAAGAACTCAACTGTAAGGATATTTTCCTTGTTTAAAAAATAGTAACATGGTGATTGCTGACGAACCTCAATTTGGACATCTGTCAATAGACCTTATAGATGAAAATGTTGAAAAAATCTATGAACTGGTTTTTGAAGACTCACAACGGACCATGACAGAGTTAAATGGATTTTCTTAGGTTGAAACAGTGAATTTTAACAAAAAGTATGGGAGTGAGTAGGGTTGCTACCATATTTTGCCCTGGGATCTGACTGACCAGAAAAAAAGAGCACTGAATGGCTTGAAAGGAAAGCTCTAAATCAGCCCAGATTTGAAATACAGCAGTTAGTTTGGATGCAAATCCATACAAATAGAAGTGATTCACATAAGGGATTACTATTTTCAGTCAGAGTTCAAAATAGGAAACTGAAAAGTTGACTTGTCCTGTCTTAATGAATAGTTAATTAATCACTAATTGACCAGGTCAACTTGAAGTTTATTACTGAGACTAAATTCAGCTAGGAAGTCCCATGTGTACTAACTAAGTCCAACTGGAAATTTTCTGCCCATTAGCAGCAGAGTTCAATGAAGCTGTAGTCAATGGCGAGAGCAACAGCTTCACACTTGTGAAAGGCTTGTCTGCTCATTGAAGTTGAGAGTATCTAGAAGTGCTCTGCGTTTTCTATATGGAGGGTCTGAGAAGGTTGCATTAACTGTGTGCCTTAAAAATACTCAACCTGTTGGGGTAGGGGTCTGGTTTTCCACCAACACAGCTGTATCATTGCACCAGTTTCTGGGCAAAAATGGCATGACCCCTGTGCCCCATGTCTCTTATTCACCTGATCTAACCATGTGTGATTTCTTCTTGTTTCCACAAATGAGTAAGGGCATGGAAGGATACCAGTTTCGTACAGATTAAGTATCAACACTGATTGCATTATTTTTTTTAAATGACTGGTTACAGTTCAATATGAACCATCCTCAGCTATTAGCTGGATGGATTATTTGTGTAACTGGTATAATCAGATCTGAGGATGGTTCATATTGAACTACAACCAGTCATTAAAAAAAAAAAATTATATACTGCATCATATGTCCAGTTGCACAGCATGTAAGGACAAAATAAAACACTGAAAACAAAAAAATACATAAAGTCACTCCAGATCTTGGACTATGTAAGTAGCAGAAAAAAATATTGACAATAAGCAAGCCAGTGATCAGTAAGAGACACTTAAGAAAACATAGAAAAATGGAACTTTTTAAATGTGTGGATTTATTTACCCTGTCAGAATGGAAGGGAGATAAAACAGAAAAAAGGAGAAGTGAGGAGTCAGATTGAGAAAAATTAAACTTAGGACAACAGTAGTACATCTGCACACAAACGCAAACGCAAATGCGCACACAAATGCATGCAAGCACATGCACACATGTGCACACGCGCGAACGCGTGTGCACACGCACACACACACACACACACACACACACACACACACACACACACACTTGCTAAGTACCCTAGTAATGTGCTGCAAGTGATTGATTACTCAAAGATGACAGCTGAACTTCAAGACGATAAATAGGATTATAGTAAAGAATAGAGCAGAACTTGAATTGAAGGAAAAAAATGTAGAAGTTAAGAACTAACTAACATTCAGAAATGTAAATAAAAGAAAAGAAAACTAGATGTGTAAGGATACAGGGAAAAATTTGGTATAGTAATAATAATTGGAATTGTTATCATTATTGTTATTTTATTATAGGCACAAGAAAGAGGAAAATGTAAAAGAGGAAAAAAAAACCAAGGGACAAACATAAGTGCAGGGATGGAAAGATAGGGCTTGAAACAGATAAAAATAGGGGTCAATTTCCATATTCAGAATTGTGACTGGGTTAGCGTATTTGTATGGCTGAAGTGGTAAAACAAGTACCTAAGAACTTCATGTGTTCTACAGAATGCTTGAAAACAGGGTATTAGATGTCATTGGGGTGTATAACTTGTCTGTGACATAAAGAATCGCAGGACAAAAACTTACAGATAAGTTAGTGGACTGCATATGTGCTCTTACAAGTTGCTCATTTGCATGCCTTACAAAAATATAATAGGACCATTATTGTACTGTGAATGTATAATAGTGTAGCTACTAACATCACATGTACCATAAGACTCTTATGAAAGATTCCATAAGGCAGTGTAGCCATATCGTGCCCTCTCCTGTGCAGTCACTTCTCTCAATTAAGATCAAAGACAAAAATTTTAATTAAATCGGAAAAAAATGTCATACCTTTTGACTGGAGGCGCATAGTTGCTAAATAGTCACAGCAAATATGAAGGAATAACTTCCTGAATGAGATGGTTGAACAAATCAGGTATTGGTAAGATGAGTGACAGACTTTCATAGAAAAATGATGAAGTATTGTTAATATAAAAAAAGAAATGCTTGCTAAAGTCACTTTGAGAAATTCAGTATTAAATGTCAAAATATTGTGCAGTTGTTTACTCAGTAGCCATGCAGAGGAAGAGAAAGATTATTAGATTAGCAAAAATGATTTATATTCTCTGATAACTATTTTGTCTATAGTCCCTACAGAATACAAAGAATGAACAACCATAATGATAATTAGTATTTACCATTGCTTTTGTCCGTATAAATATTCCAAAGGTCAGCATCTGTGTATTTACAGTCCAAAGAGTTGTTCAAGGGTGGTCCAGTAAGTAACATCGTCATGTATGCACTACTTCAGGGAGGTAGATATGAAGCACTGCATGGTATAAAGTGAGTTCATGCTAGCAAGGTGGCTTGTTTTATTTCAGAACATCAGAGGTCAGGCCCATGTGAGTGCATATGGGCACCTCTTACAGGCGAAGTTTTTTGTCAGGGTATATTGCAGACTATTGACCTCTTTGTCTGAGGACACAGGTAGAGCAATATAGCAAATGCTTAATACTGATATTATAGATATAAAAATGTGTTGTTGCTGTTACTAAACAAAATAGACACAAGTACATGTTTACTAAGTGTACAGGACAAAGCAGCTGGAAGTACAGTATGAATTTGATAGAACACACCATATGCCTCGTGGTATTATAAGGTGGAAGAAAGGGTACACTAGAGTTTATTTTTCTGTGCTTGTATAAAAGCTTTTTTATCATTTGAGCCAATAAAGAAACTGACTGCTACAACATTTGAGAATGCAGTATTTGGGAAGTGCAAGCAATCAACATCTTGGAAGCACAAGTAATACAACTGCAGCTATTCATGTCAACTTGATATTATACATTTAAGATTCTGTTATAAGGTACTGATCATGTACTTTTACTTGCCCCTCTGTTATCGGTGGGAGCCAGCTGTCTTTGTACCACTCCAGAATGTTTACAATTGCTGCCAGTGTTAGTTATGTAACATTATTGTGCCCTCTAACAGTAAACAGCCATTGTGAATATAGTGTTGATATGTTTGTTGTGTTGTGCTTAGTGATGGTTAATATCATTTGTGATAGGGAGGGAAGAGGCTGTACCCAGCCCTTGTAGCGACTCGCCATCAACTTTCATGTCACTTCTGTGGCACATTAACCTATTCCATGTCCATGCCTTTTATAAGCTGCAAGGTGGCTGCTGTGATGAAAGGAGGTGGCACTTCTCTCAGCAGCAAATGTGCTATGAGCCGATTGCAAGCTTCTGCACCCAGTATCCTCCACTCAGTGACCAAGTAAAAGTTTGCAATCAGTAAACATATGCATCATTGTGCAATCAGTTGGCTTTGTGCAGTTTAATACTGGAAGTTATGGAACTGATCAAGTACAATATACAGGATTCTTGCGTACCAAGAATGCGTTTAATACTTCATATGCTGTTCAAAATATTCAGAAAGGTTATTACTTGAGTAATACCCATGATCTCTCTCTCTTCTCTCTCTCTCTTATTTTAATCTGCTGGGGTAATGAAGAAACTACATATTACCTTTTATTTCTTTGAATAGTGGATCTTCACAGTGGAAACTACTGTTAAATAAGACATGTCAATATCTCCAGTAAAACTAGCCAGGAAATGTGTTAAATCATGAACTGAAACTTCCCCAGGGAAGTGTGATAGAACCCCTCTTATTCTCACTAGACATAAATGATCAAATGGACTGGGTAAACAGGAATCTGCAAGTGTTTGCTGATGATGCTCTAGTGTACCAGAAAGTGTCATCATTGAGTGACTGTAGGGGGAAGAAGGATGACTTGAATAGAATTTCTATTTTGTATGATAAATGGCAACTTGCTGTAAATTTGGGAAATATAAAGTATTGAAGATAAGCAGGAAAAAGAGTCCCACAATGTTTGAATACAACATTAGTGTGCTGCTTGACGCAATCACACTGATTGAATGTCCAGCCATAACATTGTAAACCAACATGGGATGAAACAAGCACATAAGTTTGATAGTAAGGAAGGCACATGACCATCTTTAGTTTATTGGGGAGTTCTAGGAACATCTCTAAAGGAGACTTGTGTAGAACACTAGTATGGCCTATTCTTGAGTACTGAGCATGTGTTTAGGATCCCCAACAGGTCAGATTAAAGGAAGACATCAAAGAAAATTAGAGGTGTGCTGCTATATTTGTAACTGGTAGGTTCGAACAACATGCAAGTATTATAGAAATGCTCCATGAACTCAAGTGGGAATCCCTTGAGGAAAGACAATACTCTTTTCATGAAGTGCTACTGAGAAATTTCAGAGAACTATTATTTGCTGCTGACTGCCGAATGATCCTCCTGCTGACAACATACATTTCGTATAAGGACCGCAAAGATAAAATAAGAAAAATTAGGTCTTGTACAAAGGCATAAGACATCATTCCCTTGTTTTATTTGTGACTGGAACAAGAAAGGGAATTACTAGCAGTGGAACAAGGAACTCTGTGGCATGCACCATATGGTGAGTTATAGAGTATGTACATAGATGTAGATCTCATTTACTGATCTTCATCTTATACTGTATTATTTGGTGAACTAGCTATTTTTAAATAATATGATGCCAAACTGTAACAAACTGGTTAATGTGTTCATTTGTTTTGGGGGCCCTGTGAACTAATGACATGTTATCATGTACTGACATACTGTCTTGGGGTTTAAGTGATTGAGTTATGTTCTTTTATTTTTATACTTTTTACAACATAATTACATGATAATTTTGCAGTAGTGTAACTGGTTTTGACCACTACTAATGTTGACAACTGAATGTAAAATGCTTGCAGCATGTGCCTTTAGTCCAAAGATGACCACTGACTAATCGAGACTCGTTATGGCATTGTGATTGTATCATTCGAGGACTAAGGAATACAGTAATGTGTTCTTGTGTAATTTTGACTCATAAATTTAATCTTCTGTCATGGGAAGGAACAGAACTGTTCTGGGAAATGTAAAGTTGCACATTTAACACACATATTAATCCACAATATGATGGAAGACTATTGCCAAAAAATGGCCAATGATAGGCAAAGTAATTTTCATAACACAAACTTTTCAGACCTGCATGAGTTGGACTTGGATGACCTCACATTGTAATTAAAAAAAAAAAAATACAACTTTCATATCCTGAATTATTATTATTATTATTGTTATTATTATTATTATTATTATTATTATGGAAACACTGAGTAGTCATGCATACTTTTGTTGGAGGTACCAGATGTCGCCAACATAACTGTGTACGTTTTTGTCAGTTAGTAATGATTTGCACTCCTTATTGAAGAGGCTGCATCATTCCATTTGAAATCTGCTATAAGTCACCTTATCTGTCGTATGAAGATTTTGATAAGTTGTGGTGCACATTTGATGCAGTAAATACCAGCTTTCCTAATAACTTTGTCAGAGGGCAGCATTTTCTTTCGAAATGAATAAAGAACTAAACCTCACTGTGTGACTCCTCTCTGATGCCAGAGTAAGAGTGTAAAGTGTGTGAGCGCTATTGTAAATTGCCAGCTCTGTGCTATGAGTGTTTCAGTTTCACTAAACATTTGGGGAATTTATTTGCTTCATGTTCTGTATAATTCAGTTTCTCTTTCCATGTAGTTTGTGTTTAAAACTGTCAATAAATGAAGGTTATTAATTGCCAACTTTTTTTAAAAAAGGGGGAAAACCGAAGAAATAAAAACAATATTAACAATCTTACACTTCTGACAGTTTTAGCACAACTATAAATTGTAGCAGTTTCTACCAAAAGGCTTGTGTAGAAAAGCCCTAACTCTTTCTTGTAGTACAGTAGAAGGCTTTCTACCTCTCCTGTTTACACACCTGTATTACTGCATTGGTTTATGGTTTCATTTGCTATTTTGTTGTGGTTATTTCATTTGCATAAATTTCTTTACAGTGCTTGATTTGGCATCTCTCTTCAAAATGTAGCTTATGTGCTGTTGATTACATCATGCATGGTGAAAACATATTACATGCATTACACAAGAACAGCTCTCTGCAAACACATACTGTTTTTTCATTTTGATTTTTGAAAAAAATATCCCATTTTGGAACTGCAACAGTAACACATTTGCCATTTTTGAAAGGACAGAGTAACAGACTATAACAATTTTTTGCCGTGTTGACTAATCAAAATACAGTTTTCACACACAAAAAAGAATTTTTTGATATGTAGAAGAAAAAATACTTTTCTCACTTACATTACAATTTTTTCCACTTTTTTCCTGACAACTGTTGGGTTCATCCGGTTCAGCAGCAGACCGCAGTGAGTACTTTCCATAACATTTCCTCAGATGTGTGCCTTTGTAGACATTTTTACATAATTAGACAGTACAGAAAAAATATCTCAGTCTTATTTCTGTTACAGTAGTGTTGATAGATATACTGAATGGTATTTGATCTGTTATTACTTTATAGTTAGTTGATTAGTGGTAGCAGTGGGACCTTCCAATCATTAACCAGCGGTATTATGGGCATTAACACAAAAATGAAAAGGTACGTTTTCAGTCATCTTTATTAATCAGGAGCAATAATTATCTCATTTTGGATTATGCCTTCTGAATGTTAGCATTCATACTCGAGGTATCTTACTGTGTTGGTATTCAAATGTTCATTTCCTTTGTCATGGAGGACTGCTCATCATCCCACTCCAGTGTTTAAGAACTAGTAACTTCTCTCCTGTTAATATAAGAAACACAAACCTGTATGACAAATATGAGCCCCACATAATCAGAAAAAACTAGAAATAGTCATAATCATTCCACCCAGAGTCTTTAAATGCACGGTGAGTCATACACAGTTTTTTTTCCTCACAACAAGGATCGTAAAAAGGTAATGTATCTGCTATTAGATGTAGTTAATTTCAAGAATTATTTGTCTGTTTTAATTGAAATAAAGTTATAAACATTCTGAATTCATTTACAATCTTTTCCTATATAAGAGTGATTTTCAATAGCAAATATACAGCATCAAATTCAAGCTACTATTTATGCTTTCATTGTGAGCTTTCAAAAGTATTAATACCAGTTTTACATGCAAACTTAAAAATCATAATTTTCTTGATATACTGTTACATACAATTTCTTAATTCTTGTTCTTCTATCTGAGAGTGCTTGATGACTGAGTGTGTATGGTTAGACGATATTACTTAAAAATGTGACTGTCTGAATCGTATGCTACATACAGTATCTCATAACTTGCAGTGCCAGGAGACCCTCAAGATGTTCGAGCCACAGCCATAAATTCAACGGCCATTAATGTCAAATGGAGGCCTCCAGCTGAAAAAGACCGTAATGGCATAATTAGAGGCTACCACATTCATGTACAGGAAACGAGGGAAGAGGTTAGTCTTTTCACATTTGGAAGATGATCTTTTAAGCATAGGTAAATTTCTGTTTCCTGTCACAGCCGTGTATGTCATTTAATGAACAATCAAATACAAAACAGGGAAAGAGCCTACTGAATGATCCAATCCGATTTGATGTTCTCGATGGAAATGTGCAAGAATTCAATGTGACTGGTCTTCAGCCTGACACCAAATACTCTGTGCAAGTTGCAGCACTTACAAGAAAGGGTGATGGTGATCGGAGCCAGCCAGTACATGTTCACACCCCTGGTGGTGTTCCCAATCGACCAACAGTTAATCTAAAGTGAGTTCCTGTGCTTTTAAATATTTTATTGATTGGCGACTCCATGGAGTGCTGTGTGCACCGCGACCATATATGTTATATTAAAAGGAAGGTCAGCGTTGGTTGTAATGTTGATGTTTTATTGATAGGAGAATCAATTTTCGATCATATAGTGATCATCTTAAACTCAGACACTGGATCAAATTATCAATAACCAAAACTGAGAAGCGATCACAATTGTGATCACTGTGGTCGAAAATCAGTTCTGCTATCAATAAAACATCAATATTACGACCAACGCTGACCTTCCTTTTAATTAATTTAAATATTTTGTTAGTCTGAAGCCATTTTATTGTAATGATATCTTGTATACTTTGTTTATTGCATTGGAAGACAAGAGTATTTCTTGTGATTTCACTTGTTTCGCAACCAAACAGCTGACTAGATTCCATCATACTTGTTGTGCAGTGAATCAAAGAAAGAAATTAAAAGAATTTTAGCTTCACCATTTGTTATATAAAGTAACTTAATCATAGAACTGTAAGCTAATCCTCCAACTGATGTCAACAAACAGCATAAAAATAATAATACAAAGATGTTCTACATACATACAATAAAAATCTAACACTGAATTACCCCTTGCTCAAATTATCATTTCATCATCTATGAATTCTTCTACTGAATAGCAGCATTTCTCCCAAAGCATTTGCTGTAGCCTTATTTTTAGATTCTCTGGCTTCATATAAAGTACATTTTTGTCCATTAACTTATTATATGTCATCCTCGTATACTGTGAAGTCTGTGCATATAATTTCAGTTTGTATGTGTGTAGCATAGATTCTCCTCAAGTATTTTTGTCTGCTGTGTAGGAAGACTACAATTTCATAAACATTTAGTATATGCAGTATCTGAAATAATAGGTGACAAGATTCTGTTTGCTGTAATTTTTTTTTTTTTTTTTTTGCTCATGTCAGTAGAATTTGTTAGCATGTGCAATGTGCATTGCAAATGCAAGACAGCTAATCATATTTGATAGGAAGTCAACATGTGTACTGCAGCTGAAGTGTTTGTCCACATTTAGTCCTGGGAATCTGATAATGTCAGCTTCTTCCATAAGTTAATTGTTATGTATTTTAAGTTAAGGACGATGTACTTGAGGACAATATTATGGAAATGGAAGAGGATGTAGATGAAGATGAAATGGGAGATACGATAGTGCGTGAAGAGTTTGGCAGAGCACTGAAAGACCTGAGTCGAAACAAGGCCCCGGGAGTAGACAACATTCCATTAGAACTAGTGACGGCCTTGGGAGAGCCAGTCCTGACAGAACTCTTCCATCTGGTGAGCAAGATGTACGAGACAGGCGAAATACCCTCAGACTTCAAGAAGAATATAATAATTCCAATCCCAAAGAAAGCTTTTGACAATGTTGACTGGAATACTCTCTTTCAAATTCTAAAGGTGGCATGGCAGTTATAAGAGTCGAGGGGCATGAAAGGGAAGCAGTGGTTGGGAAGAGAGTGAGACAGAGTTGTAGCCTCTCCCCGATGTTATTCAATCTGTATATTAAGCAAGCAGTAAAGGAAACAAAAGAAAAATTCGGAGTAGGTATTAAAATCCAGGGAGAAGAAGTAAAAACTTTGAGGTTTGCCAATGACATTGTAATTCTGTCAGAGACAGCAAAGGACTTGGAAGAGCAGTTGAATGGAACGGACAGTGTCTTTAAAGGAGGATATAAGATGAACATCAACAAAAGCAAAACAAGGATAATGGAATGTAGTCGAATTAAGTTGGGTGATGCTGAGGGAATTAGATTAGGAAATGAGACACTTAAAGTAGTAAAGCATTGGAGGGCAGCGTGGAGGGTAAAAATCGTAGAGGGAGATCGAGAGATGAATACACTAAGCAGATTCAGAAGGATGTAGGTTGCAGTAGGTACTGGGAGATGAAGTTGCTTGCACAGGATAGATTAGCATGGAGAGCTGCATCAAACCAGTCTCAGGACTGAAGACCACAACAACAACAACAACATGTCTAATGTTTGGTATAGCACAGTACACTTAATCACAAATTACTCACGACCTTTTACATTAACTTTGTTAGATGAACATTGACTCCTATGACATCAATCCATGTAGGTTGTAACTAAACTGGGAACCATGTGACTGATAGTTTATAATACTGTCAGTTTTAGCAGGAAGCTAACAGCTTTTCTGAAACAAATACCTTTGACTGTATTGTAAAACTGGCTGTGGCATAAAATTATTTTTGACATTTGATTACATCTTTATAAATACAAAAGCAGTGGCATAAAAATTACTTCACATTGGTATATTCTTCCTTTACTCCTTTTTCTTCTTTCTTTTGAAGTATACTGTTATGATATGTTTTCACATGCAGTATATAACTAAAGGAAAACCTGAATGGCACTTATATTAATTGTTGTTACTTAGCACTGTGCAGAAAGGCATGTTTGTTGACTGCATGCATTGTAAGTATCTGTAATTTTTTCCATGGTTGTTACTTTTGAATCTTTTCCTGTACCTTTTTAGATAATTTCAGTCTTCTAGGGGTATGTTATGCCGTATGTTATGAGGTTATAATGTTGAGAAAGTTTAATAGTTGTGCACAGTCTGTTGGGGGTGTTGTTTACAGCCAGTTGAGGCTACTGGGCTGGGAATGGTAAAAGATCATCAGCAGTCATAGTGATATACAGCTGTGAAGCTAATATGCCTATTACTGAGTCTAGGGTTTGGGCTCTTGCTAGGTTATGAGATATTTTCCTCATGCTAATTTCAGAAACTGTAATACACAAGTGCACTTGCAAGAAAATCCGAACAATGGATTGACAGGTGGTGCTTGCATAGGAGCATAGGAGAGTACTGATTCTGAGTGCTTAGCCTAATTGTTAGTGCTTCACACACTGTCAGCTGGGGAGGGGGGGGGGGGGGGGGTGACCATTATGGACCTGTCTGGGTGGCTGCAGTTAGCTAATAGGGAGCAACAGAAGAGCTTAGTACCATACGTAGGAGTAGAGCTGAAGATTGGTGGTATTGCTGTTGCAAAATGAATCTTCTCTTTGTTGACAAAGGTGCAAATGGAAATGTAGTTTTCACTGTTGCCAGTGATTCATGAAATTTATGTGCATTTTAACATTTATTTGGGCTCTATAAAGATGTTTTTGTTATATGGAAAGGGAAATAAAACATGTACAGAAGTAATAAATTCTGATACACATGTAGCATTTCTGTGGAGGAAGGAACGGGTATATTTTTGACCAGTGTCACCGTGACATATTATAGCTGGGTTTGTATGCAAAAAATATATTACATGTGGAGTATAACTGTTGCCAAAGTGTCACCTATCAAAGAGAAGTGTATTTCATGCATTTAATCTCTCTCTATTTTAGACATGAAGAATATTCTCGTTCTGTGCAGTTCCAGTACATTTTACCTTCCTTTTCTCCTTATTTTGTGTATTTACTTATACTTTCCTTTCTTTACTGTAGGACACATTCTGAGGCATCAAGGGATGACCAATTTAGTATTGGAGGCAAGCATGTAGGGTAAAAATTGTAGAGAGAGAGCAAGGCATGGTTACACTAAACAGATTTAGAAGGATGTAGGTTACAGTAGTTACTCAGAGATGAAGAAGAATGCACAGGATAGAGTAGCATGGAGAGCTGCATCAAACCAGTCTCTGGACTGAAGACCACGACAACAACCACCTTTCTTTTGGTGAAAAGATTTATAAAAATTCTTGAAGTCAGAGGTTCATCCATGGTTTTTAATATGCAGATTTGTCAATTTATGCTGTATAATAAAACAGGACCAATAAAAAATCAGTACCAATTTGTAATTGCATCTTGTGACTTATAGTTGTAGTTTTTTGACAGAAAATCATTTGTTACATTTTATGTGAATGTAGGCTCTTTTATTATTCATGTTGTCTTTGAACTTCTAACACATAACAGTAGAGCAGGCGCACCACTCTTCCATTAGTCACCATATATTTTATAACCCAGAACATAATTTACATAACATGATCTCAAACTTTGGAAAAATTGTGTTTATTTTGTGAATGCTGTTATTGAACATTTTAATTCTAAACTTTTTTGTGAGCTCAACTTCATATTTGAACCTTTTAGGCTAAAATTTAAATATTTCATCAAAAGTTAATACAAAGTGCTTCACTTGAGGTTTACTTTATTTTTCAGTTTAGTGCACATTCCCTGCATTTAAGGCCCCCTGAACATAAGCCACTGTTGCACAAAGGAAAACCCAGGATGGAATGTAACAATACGAGAGAAGGAAAGTTGCTACTCACCATATAGCGGAGATGATGAGCCATGATAGGAGCAATAAAAAGATTCACACAATCATAGCTTTCGGCCATTATGGCCTTTGTCAGCAGTAGACACACACACACACTCACACAAGCACAACTTGCACACACATCTGCAGTCTCAGAGAGCTGAAACTACACTGAGAGCAGCAGCACCAGTGCATGATGGAAGTGGCAACTGGGTGGGGGTAAGGAGGAGGCTGGGGTGGGGAGGGGGAGGGATAGTATGGTGGGAGTGGTGGACAGTGAAGTGTTGCAGTTTAGACGGAGGGCAGGAGAGAAGGTGTGGGGGGGTAAGTAGCAGAAAGGAGAGAAATAAAAACAGAAATAAAAGAAATTAAAAGACTGGGTGTGGTGGTGAAATGACGGCTGTGTAGTGCTGGAATGGGAACAGGGAGGGGACTGGATGGGTGAGGACAAGGAGTAACAAAGGTTGAGGCCAGGAGTGTTACAGGAACGTAGGATGTATTGCAGGGAAATTTCCCACCTGCACAATTCAGAAAAGCTGGTGTTGGTGGGAAGGATCCATATGGCACAGGCTGTGAAGCAGTCATTGAGATGAGGGGTATCATGTTTGGCAGTGTGTTCAGCTACAGGGTGGTCCACTTGTTTTTTGACCATAGTTTGTTGGTGGCCGTTCATGCGGACAGACAGATTATTGGTTGTCATGCCTACATAGAATGCAGCAGAGGATGTATTAGACCTAGAAGCAAGACTTCTCTCTCTCTCTCTCTCTCTCTCTCTCTCTCTCTCTCTCTCTCTCTCTCTCTCTCTGTGTGTGTGTGTGTGTGTGTGTGTGTGTGAGAGAGAGAGAGAGAGAGAGAGAGAGAGAGAGAGAGAGAGAGAGAGAGAGTGTGAGAGTGTGTGTGTGTGTTTGTTTGTGCAGGAGGCGGGGGGAGGGGGTCTGTGTGGCTCACTTAATACAGAGGTTATACCGTATATAGCTGTTGTTCACTATTTAGTTTCAAGGGCTGTTAACCTTACATTTTACTAAGATCCAGCTATTTTTTCTTTTATTGCAATAATGTATCAAGTTTCCTTTTTTCTGTTAAACTAATTATAGAGTGTAGACTGCAGAATATTATGATTAGTAACTGTGACTTACTTCAATATTCTGATGTAATCCCAAAGGACAATTGAGAGAGAACCATCTGTTACTGTTGAACTTGAATGGCAGCGTCCCACACTGACATATGGTGAACTTCTTGGCTATCGGTTACGCTACGGCGTCAAGGATCAACCATTAAAAGAAGAAATGTTGAAGGGCACCACAGTACAACATCGCCGGATACCTGAACTTGGTAAGTTCAGACACTGCTTTCATAATTCTGTTTCAGTTATGTCACAATTTTCAGGAAAGAGATACATGTGAACATATTTTTAAAAATCCAAAGAGCATAAGCAGTGATGGAATTTCAGATAAGATAACAATAGACAGATTTACTTATTGTACAAAAGACAGCAACAGTCATCAAGAGATAGACAAAAGATGGCTAAATCTGAAATGTTTCAAGCCAAATACCTAATCTCCCAAAGGACATAGAGATTGGTAACAAGTGGAAAATACTGGAAAATTTTAATGTAAGACTGGTTGGGGGATACACTTACAATCCTAACTGATAAGAGTTACAGCAGGACAGAGGATGAAAATTTTTGTTATTAATTTTTGAGCTCGGATGATATGCCATGCTTCTCAGGACTGAGAGTTGCAGGGGATTTTCCAGTTCAGTATTCCTCTCAGCAGGCTCACAACTCTTTTGTGAGTTCATGACATGAACTCTTTTGCAAGTTCATGTTTGGCAAACACAACTCTAAGTCCACAGTGCTACTTCTCCTTCTCTCTTGGAATTCTAACTATTCTCTGTTCTGTCCCTCCCCCTTAGGGACCCAGCTAGCAATGACTGTGTACATGTCTGCCAGTTGTGGGGCTACATAGCTGGAGCTTGGCCAGTGCAGCCCATTCAACACTGCTGTGTTCTTTGAGATTTCTTTAGAATCACTGTTGTTGTGACAATCAAACTTTATTTGTTGCAGGCAGTCGGGGTCTTGATTTAACTATTCGTATCATGAGGGATTTGAAGAGTTTAATTGATTTATTTTAAATTGTTAGCAAGCACCTTTGTGGAGAATGCCATACTTCAGTTGTAATAAGCCATGCCCAGGCAGACAGCTCCTACCTGAGTGGACTGTTTAGTTTCCATAGCTGTTTATGGGGATAACGTGTTTACAGAGATAACTAAACACACTTCCCAGCAGAATGGATGTAATGCTGTAATAAAGCCACCAAAGCAAACAAGAGCTAGTTCTCATGATCAAGCTTCTCCTGGAGATCATAACAACACATGTTCCATAATACAGGCCGTGTTTATAGAAATAAATATGAAGAAAGAACATTTGATAAAGAGGGTGTGGCTGGTGCATTTACATTTATTAAGTGGTTAAGAAATGACACTTTCTTTGTCGAGATAACAGCAGCTCAGCAAGGCACAAATGTAATAAAAAGTAAGAAACTTTGAGAGTACCCAATCAAAGTATAGCTACATTCAACATGTAATTCAAGTAAAAGTGCCATGATGTGCCAATATATTTGATGAGCCATAAGACGTAAAACCCCTTTTTATATTGTGAACAGTTCATAATACTGTAACAAGATTTTCAGCAAGTTATAGTGTGCAGCCAGATGTTAGTATGCCTAGGGGCAAATAATTTTGTTGCATGGTTAATACCCATAACTTGTATCAAGCAAGATACTGAAACAGGTAATTTGTTTTTTAGAAGAATGGTATACTCTTTCTAACAACACTCATTAGCTCTTGAACATGTGTGCGCAGTGATGTAGTGCTTCTCAATGCTGGCACCGAAACTTTTCACAGAAGTGTCTGAGAAATGTTTTTAATTGAAAGGCATGATTGCTGAAATCAGCTATTGTGGTTTAAACGCTGCCAAGTATGGCTCTCATGCCAGGCTCTGTTGTTATATGTAGCAAGATGCCTACACTGCTACCTCATGGACCTACTACATATGGCATACCACAATTTACCTGTACAGAACTACATTTTAACATCTAGTGTATCAGATCGTGCTTAGGAAAACTACACTGCATGACAAAAAATGTGGAGCACCCAGTAGATATGTTTTGATGTCAACAGAACTTTGTACACACCTTTGGCAGGCATGTAAATTGAATTTCACTCCGACAGGTAGAATGGCCATCAAAGTGCATTAGTGTTGTTCATGTTCAGTGTACTTACCAGACCTAGTTGGGTCTATAATGGTGTGAACAGAATCGTATGTTGAGTGATTACTGTGAAGGACATGGAGATACTGTGTACTTGTGTGAGATAGTGTTATCAGCACCTGACAGAGTTTGAAAGGGGCCTCGTTGTGAGTCTCCATTTAGCCAGCTAGTCGATTCGTGCAATATCGAGAATTGTGGGGCATTCGGATGTGGCAGTGGCCCGTTGTTGGTCTGTATGAGAACATGAGGGAACTCATACTCATTGACAAGTTCTGATTGTGCAGGACTGACCACTACAAGGGATGATCACCATATTGTACACCAAGCACATTGTAACGCCTCTACATCTGTCTTGCCGTCTGAGAACAAGTAACGGACTCCCTGCAATATTCTGTGTCATCCTACTTGTTTGGTCAGAGACTAGGGAATTACCATTCCATGTATAGGTTGCAGTTAACACCACAACACAAATGTCTGCATTTGGAGTGGTGGCATGACTGGGAAGCCTGGACTGCTAATGACTGGCATCACATAGTGTTCAATAGTTAATCACAGTTCTTACTACCCCAGCTGCCCATCCACGCCAAGTACAGTGGCGACTTGGGGGGGGGGGGGGGGGAGGGGGGGAGTCCATTCTTCCAATGTCTTGGAGAGCCACAGAGACATTACTCATAGTTTCACGGTGTGTAGGGTGTGATGGGAAATTACTTCACTTCATGGCTGGTATTGATTGAAGGAAAGTCAACAGCACATTGACACATCATGGACATTCTGCTCCCTCATGTGTGACCTCTCATGTGACAGTATCATGGCTCTATTTTTCAACCCGATGGGCTTGTCCACATATAGCGTGTGTCTTTACAAAATGTCTGCATGATGTTGAGGTACTTCTGTGGCACTAAGATCCCCAGATCTGTCCGTGGCAGAACATGTGTGGGATTATCTTGGATGTCAACTCATCAGGATATCAAGGACCAGTTGCATCAGTTGTGTGCCAGCATGCCTCAGGAGGGGATACTGTGGCTTTAAGACACCCTTCTCAACAAATCAGTGCATACATCCAGGTCAGAGGGGGCTCAACTTCATACTGATAAGTGGGCTTATACCGTCAGGTTCTTTGTGAATTTGACTATATTTTGTAATCACTGAAATAACATCACGTGCCCTTTCAGCCTATGAAGTTTCATTTTGTTTTTCATCCTCCACTTCTGGGCACTTCACTTTTTTTATCTGCCAGTATAAATTACTTTTGCTGTACCAACACCACGTGTTACAATCTATATCAGAATTTTTAGTATTCTGTATATAATCAAAGATGCTGTAACTTACCAAACGAAAGTGTTGGTATGTTGATAGAGACACTAAAAAACACACAAACACACACACAAATTTCATTATTTCGCAACCCAAGGTTGCTTCATCAGGAAAGAGGGAAGGAGAGGGAAAGATGAAAGGATGTGGGTTTTAAGGGAGAGGGTAAGTAGTCATTCCAATCCCGGGAGTGGAAATACTTACCTTAGGGGGAAAAAAGGACAGGTATACACTCGCAAACACACACATATCCATCCGCATATATACAGACACAGGCAGACATATGTAAATGCAAAGAGGTTGGGCAGAGATGTCAGTCGAGGCGGAAGTACAGAGGCAAAGATGTTGTTGAATGGCAGGTGAGGTACGAGCGGCGGCAACTTGAAATTAGTGGAGGCTGAGGCCTGGTGGGTAACGGGAAGAGAGAATATATTGAAGGGCAAGTTCCTTTCTCCAGAGTCCTGATAGGTTGGTGTCAGTGGGAAGTATCCAGATAACCCCTACGGTATAACACTGTGCCAAGATGTGCTGGCCACACACCAAGGCATGTTTAGCCACAGGGTGATCCTCATTACCAACAAACACTGTCTGCCTGTGTCCGTTCATGCAAATGGACAGTTTGTTGCTGGTCATTCCCACATAGAAGGCTTCACAGTGTAGGCATGTCAGTTGGTAAATCATGTGGGTGCTTTCACACGTGTGTGTGTGTGTGTGTGTGTGTGTGTGTGCGCGAGTGTATACCTGTACTTTTTTCCCCCTAAGGTAAGTCTTTCCGCTCCCGGGATTGGAATGACTACTTACCCTCTCCCTTAAAACCCACATCCTTTCATCTTTCCCTCTCCTTCCCTCTTTCCTGATGAAGAAACCTTGGGTTGCGAAAGCTTGAAAATTGTGTGTGTGTTTGTGTGTCTTTTAGTGTCTCTGTCAACATTCCAACGCTTTTGTTTGGTAAGTTACAGCATCTTTGTTTTTATATATATTTTTCCCACGTGGAATGTTTCCCTCTATTATATATATAGAGGGAAACATTCCACGTGGGAAATATATATATATATATAAAAACAAAGATGATGTGACTTACCAAATGAAAGTGCTGGCAGGTCGACAGACACACAAACAAACACAAACATACACACATAATTCAAGCTTTCGCAACAAACTGTTGCCTCATCAGGAAAGAGGGAAGGAGAGGGAAAGACGAAAGGATGTGAGTTTTAAGGGAGAGGGTAAGGAGTCATTCCAATCCTGGGAGCAGAAAGACTTACCTTAGGGGGAAAAAAGGACGGGTATACACTCGCACACACACACACATATCCATCCACACATATAAGCAGACATATTTAAAGACAAAGAGTTTGGGCAGAGATGTCAGTCGAGGCAGAAGTGTAGAGGCAAAGATGTTGTTGAATGACAGGTGAAGTATGAGTGGCGGCAACTTGAAATTAGCGGAGATTGAGGCCTGGTGGATAACGGGAAGAGAGGATATATTGAAGAGCAAGTTCCCATCTCCGGAGTTCGGATAGGTTGGTGTTAGTGGGAAGTATCCAGATAACCCGGACGGTGTAACACTGTGCCAAGATGTGCTGGCCGTGCACCAAGGCATGTTTAGCCACAGGGTGATCCTCATTACCAACAAACACTGTCTGCCTGTATCCATTTATGCGAATGGACAGTTTGTTGCTGGTCATTCCCACATAGAATGCGTCACAGTGTAGGCAGGTCAGTTGGTAGATCACGTGGGTGCTTTCACACGTGGCTCTGCCTTTGATCGTGTACACCTTCCGGGTTACAGGACTTGAGTAGGTGGTGGTGGGAGGGTGCATGGGACAGGTTTTACACCGGGGGCGGTTACAAGGGTAGGAGCCACAGGGTAGGGAAGGTGGTTTGGGGATTTCATAGGGATGAACTAAGAGGTTACGAAGGTTAGGTGGATGGCAGAAAGACACTCTTGGTGGAGTGGGGAGGATTTCATGAAGGATGGATCTCATTTCAGGGCAGGATTTGAGGAAGTCGTATCCCTGCTGGAGAGCCACATTCAGAATCTGATCCAGTCCCGGAAAGTATCCTGTCACAAGTGGGGCACTTTTGTGGTTCTTCTGTGGGAGGTTCTGGGTTTGAGAGGATGAGGAAGTGGCTCTGGCTATTTGCTTCTGTACCAGGTCGGGAGGGTAGTTGCGGGATGCGAAAGCCATTGTCAGGTTGTTGGTGTAATGCTTCAGGGATTCCGGACTGGAGCAGATTCGTTTTCCACGAAGACCTAGGCTGTAGGGAAGGGACTGTTTGATGTGGAATGGGTGGCAGCTGTCGTAATGGAGGTACTGTTGCTTGTTGGTGGGTTTGATGTGGACGGACGTGTGAAGCTGGCCAGGACAGGTGGAGGTCAACATCAAGGAAAGTGGCATGGGATTTGGAGTAGGACCAGGTGAATCTGATGGAACCAAAGGAGTTGAGGTTGGAGAGGAAATTCTGGAGTTCTTCTTCACTGTGAGTCCAGATCATGAAAATGTCATCAATAAATCTGTACCAAACTTTGGGTTGGCAGGCCTGGGTAACCAAGAAGGCTTCCTCTAAGCGACCCATGAATAGGTTGGCGTACGAAGGGGCCATCCTGGTACCCATGGCTGTTCCCTTTAATTGTTGGTATGCCTGGCCTTCAAAAGTGAAGAAGTTGTGGGTCAGGAATGAGGAAAGAGGTTTTAGGTAGGGTGGCAGGTGATCGGGGTGAAAGGAAGTGCTCCATCGCAGCGAGGCCCTGGACGTGCGGGATATTTGTGTATAAGGAAGTGGCATCAATGGTTACAAGGATGGTTTCTGGGGGTAACGGATTGGGTAAGGATTCCAGGCGTTCGAGAAAGTGGTTGGTGTCTTTGATGAAGGATGGGAGACTGCACGTAATGGGTTGAAGGTGTTGATCTATGTAGGCAGAGATACGTTCTGTGGGGGCTTGGTAACCAGCTACAATGGGGCGGCCGGGATGATTGGGTTTGTGAATTTTGGGAAGAAGGTAGAAGGTAGGGGTGCGGGGTGTCGGTGGGGTCAGGAGGGTGATGGAATCAGGTGAAAGGTTTTGTAGGGGGCCTAAGGTTCTGAGGATTCCTTGAAGCTCCGCCTGGACATCAGGAATGGGATTACCTTGGCAAACTTTGTATGTGGTGTTGTCTGAAAGCTGATGCAGTCCCTCAGTCACATACTCCCTTCTCTGCCGGAAGAATGACGATGGACCGGTCAGCCTTCAGATCACGGATAGCCTGGGCTTCAGCAGTGGTGATGTTGGGAGTAGGATTAAGGTTTTTTAAGAAGGATTGAGAGGCAAGGCTGGAAGTCAGAAATTCCTGGAAGGTTTGGAGAGGGTGATTTTGAGGAAGAGGAGGTGGGTCCCGCTGTGACGGAGGACGGAACTGTTCCAGGCAGGGTTCAATTTGGATAGTGTCTTGGGGAGTTGGATCATTAGGGGTAGGATTAGGATCATTTTTCTTCGTGGCAAAGTGATACTTCCAGCAGAGAGTACGAGTGTAGGACAGTAAATCTTTGACGAGGGCTGTTTGGTTGAAACTGGGAGTGGGGCTGAAGGTGAGGCCTTTGGATAGGACAGAGGTTTTGGATTGGGAGAGAGGTTTGGAGGAAAGGTTAACTACTGAATTAGGGTGTTGTGGTGCCAGATTGTGTTGATTGGAATTTTGAGGTTTTGGAGGGAGTGGAGCTGGAAGTGGGAGACTGAGTAGATGGGAGAGACTGGGTTTGTGTGCAATGAGAGGTGGTTGAGGTTTGCTGGAAAGGTTGTGAAGGGTGAGTGAGTTGCCTTTCCGGAGGTGGGAGACCAGGAGATTGGATAGTTTTTTGAGGTGAAGGGTGGCATGCTGTTCTAATTTGCGGTTGGCCTGTAGGAGGATGCTCTGAATAGCCGGTGTGGATGTGGGAGAGGAAAGATTGAGGACTTTTATTAAGGATAGGAGTTGACGGGTGTGTTCATTGGCTGAGTTGATGTGTAGGTCAAGGATTAGGTGGGTGAGGGCAATGGATTGTTCAGTTTGGAACTGGTGTAGGGACTGATGGAAAGAAGGGTTGCAGCCAGAGATGGGAACTATAAGTGTGAGGCCTTTGAGGGTTATGCCAAATGTCAGACAAGCCTGAGAAAATAAAATATGCGAGCGTAATCTGGCAAGGGTGAAGGCATGTTTGCGGGAGGAATGTAAATAAAACTTAATGGGGTCGTTGTGGGGGTGTTGTGAGGGTGACATGGTATTAGAAGGTGGAAAGTGTAACATGAGGTTGAAATGAAAATGAAAGATAAAAATATATGGGGAGAGATAAGGGTGAATTAGAAAGTAACTGGAGATCTGATATGAAAAAAGGCGAAAAAGTGTTGGTTAAGTTGATCCTGTGGTGAACTTGGGTTGGTAGACAGCGATGTGCATGAAGGTTAGGTGGTTGTGTTGCCGCTAAAACACGTTAAAGGATGGAGAAATTCGGGAAAATTTCGAAAAAACGTGTAAATCTATTAAAAGGAGTGGTGTTGTGGTGAAAGATTACGAAAATGGGGCTAACAATTGTCTGACGAAGAAATAATGACGTTAAAACCTGTGGGGAGTGCCTAAAAATGATCAGTGATGTGCGAAAAATGGAAGTGGAAATAAAGTGAAAGTTATTAGAACTAGCTGAAATGGTTGTTTAATACGTGAAAGCAGCTGTTATTGAACTAGAAATGGTGGATTTTATAGCAGCGGTAGTGTTGAAAGCGGAAAATAAAAATTTTTTTGGTTATGGTTTGGAAGTGGGTTACGTATTACTGAGTATATATAGGCGGGATAAAATTGTATTACGGTAAAAAGGGGAAGGTGAATACAAAGTGAGACTGTGGATGGATATGTGTGGGTGTGCGAGTGTATACCCGTCCTTTTTTCCCCCTAAGGTAAGTCTTTCCGCTCCCGGGATTGGAATGACTCCTTACCCTCTCCCTTAAACCCCACATCCTTTCGTCTTTCCCTCTCCTTCCCTCTTTCCTGATGAGGCAACAGTTTGTTGCGAAAGCTTGAATTTTGTGTGTATGTTTGTGTTTGTTTGTGTGTCTGTCGACCTGCCAGCACTTTCATTTGGTAAGTCACATCATCTTTGTTTTATATATATATGTCTGCTTGTGTCTGTGTATGTGTGGATGGATATGTGTGTGTGTGCCAGTGTATACCTGTCCTTTTTTCCCCCTAAGGTAAGTCTTTCCGCTCCCGGGATTGGAATGACTCCTTACCCTCTCCCTTAGAACCCATATCCTTTTGTCTTTCCTTCTCCTTCCCTCTTTCCTGACGAGACAACCATTGGTTGCGAAAGCTAGAATTTTGTGTGTATGTTTGTGTTTGTTTGTGTGTCTATCGACCTGCCAGCGCTTTTGTTTGGTAAGTTTCATCATCTTTCTTTTTAGATATATTTTTCCCACGTGGAATGTTTCCCTCTATTTTATATATATATATATATATATATATATATATATATATATATATATATATATATATAATGGAAGGAAACATTCCACGTGGGAAAAATTATATATAAAAACAAAGATGAGGTGACTTACCGAACAAAAACGCTGGCAGGTCGATAGACACACAAACAAACACAAACATACACACAAAATTCAAGCTTTCGCAACAAATTGTTGCCTCATCAGGAAAGAGGGAAGGAGAGGGGAAGACGAAAGGAAGTGGGTTTTAAAGGAGAGGGTAAGGAGTCATTCCAATCCCGGGAGCGGAAAGACTTACCTTAGGGGGAAAAAAGGACAGGTATACACTCGCACACACGCACATATCCATCCACACATACAGACACAAGCAGACATATTTAAAGACAAAGAGTTTGGGCAGAGATGTCAGTCGAGGCAGAAGTGTAGAGGCAAAGAAGTTGTTGAAAGACAGGTGAGGTATGAGTGGCGGCAACTTGAAATTAGCGGAGATTGAGGCCTGGCGGATGACGAGAAGAGAGGATGTACTGAAGGGCAAGTTCCCATCTCCGGAGTTCGGATAGGTTGGTGTTGGTGGGAAGTATCCAGATAACCCGGACGGTGTAACACTGTGCCAAGATGTGCTGGCCGTGCACCAAGGCATGTTTAGCCACAGGGTGATCCTCATTACCAACAAACACTGTCTGCCTGTGTCCATTCATCCCTATGAAATCCCCAAACCACCTTCCCTACCCTCTGGCTCCTATCCTTGTAACCGCCCCCGATGCAAAACCTGTCCCATGCACCCTCCCACCACCACCTACTCCAGTCCTGTAACCCGGAAGGTGTACACGATCAAAGGCAGAGCCACGTGTGAAAGCACCCACGTGATTTACCAACTGACCTGCCTACACTGTGACGCATTCTATGTGGGAATGACCAGCAACAAACTGTCCATTCGCATGAATGGACACAGGCAGACAGTGTTTGTTGGTAATGAGGATCACCCTGTGGCTAAACATGCCTTGGTGCACGGCCAGCACATCTTGGCACAGTGTTACACCGTCCGGGTTATCTGGATACTTCCCACCAACACCAACCTATCCGAACTCCGGAGATGGGAACTTGCCCTTCAGTACATCCTCTCTTCTCGTCATCCGCCAGGCCTCAATCTCCGCTAATTTCAAGTTGCCGCCACTCATACCTCACCTGTCTTTCAACAACTTCTTTGCCTCTACACTTCTGCCTCGACTGACATCTCTGCCCAAACTCTTTGTCTTTAAATATGTCTGCTTGTGTCTGTATGTGTGGATGGATATGTGCGTGTGTGCGAGTGTATACCTGTCCTTTTTTCCCCCTAAGGTAAGTCTTTCCGCTCCCGGGATTGGAATGACTCCTTACCCTCTCCTTTAAAACCCACTTCCTTTCGTCTTCCCCTCTCCTTCCCTCTTTCCTGATGAGGCAACAATTTGTTGCGAAAGCTTGAATTTTGTGTGTATGTTTGTGTTTGTTTGTGTGTCTATCGACCTGCCAGCGTTTTTGTTCGGTAAGTCACCTCATCTTTGTTTTTATATATATATATATATATATATATATATATATATATATATATATATATATATATATATATATATATATATAGTTATAATAGAGGGAAACATTCCACGTGGGAAATATATATCTAAAAACAAAGATGATGTGACTTACCAAATGAAAGTGCTGGCAGGTTGACAGACACACAAACAAACACAAACATACACACAAAATTCAAGCTTTCGCAACAAACTGTTGCCTCATCAGGAAAGAGGGGAGGAGAGGGAAAGACGAAAGGAAGTGGGTTTTAAGGGAGAGGGTAAGGAGTCATTCCAATCCCGGGAGCGGAAAGACTTACCTTAGGGGGAAAAAAGGATGGGTATACACTCGCACACACACACATATCCATCCACACACATACAGACACAAGCAGACATGTGTGTGGATGGATATGTGTGTGTGTGCGAGTGTATACCCGTCCTTTTTTCCCCCTAAGGTAAGTCTTTCCGCTCCCGGGATTGGAATGACTCCTTACCCTCTCCCTTAAAACCCACTTCCTTTCGTCTTTCCCTCTCCTCCCCTCTTTCCTGATGAGGCAACAGTTTGTTGTGAAAGCTTGAATTTTGTGTGTATGTTTGTGTTTGTTTGTGTGTCTGTCGACCTGCCAGCACTTTCATTTGGTAAGTCACATCATCTTTGTTTATATATATATATATATATGTAGGGAAACATTCCACGTGGGAAAAATATCTATAACAAAACAACAAAGATGCTGTAACTTACCAAACGGAAAGTGTTGGTTGTTGATAGACACAATAAAAAACACACACACACTAAAAAACACACAAACATTGTGTCTATCAACAACCAACACTTTCTCGTTTTATATATATATATATATATATATATATATATATATATATATATATATATATATATATATATATATATATATATATATATATATGTGTGTGTTTTTGGGGCAGCAATAGAGCCATCACTGGGAGTCACTAACAATGTTTAATGATTGATGAGTTTCTTTATTGCCTGCATCAATTTAGAATTGACTGTGGATGTTTTAAACAAATGTTGCCGTGTATGTGCAGTTACATGTACATGTGTTGGTGCCAGCATTGTGTGTCCTATTTTAGGTTGAAGTACTTGGCCTCATAACGGGCTAATGAGGGCAGATGCAGATGACAGATACTGGTTCTCAATATTTTGTAATTATATATTCTTAGGAAGGTATATTAGAGGTATGCATTTTGTGAATTTAATTTCTTCAGTTTTCTTCTCTTCATTGAACTTACAGCATTACCAGCTCCAGCGTGGATGTTTAACTGGTTCAGTTAATGCACCATGGTGGCAACTAGCATGTTTTCTTTGGTTCACCTCCTGTATGCTGCACTGCCTGTTCTTCTTAAGGTAGTGTGGCCAAGTCTTTGGCATTTAAAGCACCTCATTGGATTTGGGATTAAAGGCTTTACTTTCAGTCGAACAAAGTCTGCCTTAAGATACTCTTGTAAAACAAGATAAAAAAAGATAACAGTTTCCTATAGCAAATCACTTACCTTTTTTATCACATTGCACACCTCTGTGATTCCCATCCTTTTTTGCACTTTTATTGTGTCTATGTCCATTATAAAGGCTGAGCCACACAAGTCATAACATTGCTTGTAGTCTGTGAACAGTTCAAAATATTGAAACAAGTTAACAGTTCAAATACTGAAACAAGGTTTTTGCCAAATACGAGAAGCAGAGGAGCATATAATTTGGACAAGTCAATTTTTGTGAAGTTCAAATCTTTCTCCAGCTGTTGATATTTCGATTTTATTGATTCCCCAATTCAGTTAAGGCAAATATTGGGACAGTTCCTTTGGGGGGGGGGGGGACTAAGTTTCTGACTTTCCTTGTTGATTTTTGGCTCGTGGTTTGATTCTAATGACTTAATTGTCAATAGAAAATTAACCCCAGATTACTAAAACCTCATAAAATTTATGATTGCAGTTGGTACCCATTAGCGGTTCCTGCCAATCTCGTATCATCAGCATAAGGTATAAAACAGAACATTTTGTAATTAGTCTGTATGTGCCATATGGCTGGAGACCTTATAATTTTAATTAACTAATGAATAAACATAAGTTATGTCATCCTTTGAATAACATATTAAGTAGAAAAATTTACAATGGTTTAGTAACAATGTAACAACCCCCCCCCCCCCCACCCCCCCATTACTGTTCTAGGGTTAAACTGTAATATTCCTTCCTTTCACTCTTGTGGTTAAGTATATATAATAAAAAATATTGAGAATCGGTACCTGTCCTCAAGTGTTTTCTGTTCCTGTCAAGTTTTCCACCTATTAGTTGAGAATTATGTCTGTGCTTTTATTACATATGACAAATTGATGTCATTTGTCTATGCTAGTTTACATAATCCAGAATCACTTTGTAACACAATACACACAGCTGCAAACATTTATTTTATGTGGTGTGTACTAGGAGCAACAAAATCATGATAATGTTGTATAAAATATTTATTTACCTCTAACAGAAAAAGGTGTGGAGTACGAGTTCCGCGTAGCTGGTCAGAACAAAATTGGTTTTGGTCAAGAAACCATTAAATACATGCTGACACCAGAGGGACCTCCAAGTGGGCCCCCGAGTAACATCTCGCATCATTTCCAAACGCCAGATGTTCTCTGTGTCACTTGGGGACCTCCACTTCGGGAGCACCGCAATGGACAGATAGTCCGTTATGATGTTCAGTTCCATAAGAAAGTAGATTATTCTACAGTGATTGATCGTAGTACAAATACGACAAAGGTGAGTACCAAGATCTTTTATTAGTTTCTCTTTCTAAACAGTCTAAAATGTGATGTTGTTAGAACCCTTTGCACGAAAGGTATGAAAAGAGAAATTTATAATTATCAGTTTCTATATTAGCATCTCTCTCTAAAGCTTTAAAAGTAATAAATTACTCAAGAATGCTTGAGCATATCTGCCAAACTAAGAGTCCAAGTCAGTAATAACTTTTATTCCAGCATGGCATCTCTATAAAATATACCATTTACTGAATTAAAATGATGGAAAATTCATGATAAAAACAGTAGATAATCTTTTTGTAGATCAATGTTGATCAGAAGTTGAATTGGAAAAATGTTTAATCATTTTAAATGCTTGAATTTAACCACTGCTGCTTTGTGTGTTCTTACTGATTTTGCCAATAAATGTTTTAGACAGTTAACTAACACATTGTATTTATGCCAAGATGATTATACATGTAGGTATGAAGTATTTATTGAATAAACATTATGAGAAGCATTCATGTGAATTTTACAGTCAAAATGATTTGCAATAAGCATGTTCCTGGGGAAATTCTTCTGACAGGAAGTGCAGTGTAGTAAATAGACTTGTGGTTGAAATAGATATTAGCATGGGTGTGAAAGAACACTGATTTAATATTCTCTATCAAAACAACAAGCTTTACTTGGAGAAGGATAAACTTCTTGCATATAACTAACAGAACGAAAGAGTGAATGAAATTCCAGCATACTCAGTGTACTTAACAGAACATCTCTTAGGAATTACAGATGTTGAAAGTTACATGTTTTTGATTACAAGCTAGTATAATATTATTGTGAAACCAACAAAATAACACTAAGAGTTGGTATATATATAAAAATTATAGTTCAGTCCCAGGCCCTATTTGTTGGAAAATGTTGTTTCCAACACCAGTAAGAATCAGTTAAAGTGGGTTGTAATAAGGATATGGAAACTTCTGTGAAGAATCATTGTTTATGGAGATCTTAATAATTTATGTTATGGATTCTTCTGCTGCTGCTTGACAGAATAATTTAATATTTATCAGAGGGAAACCTAAACTGTGGTCTGTGGTGCAGAACAGCCAGTTAGAGCTACAACTAACATGGATGTTTATTTAGTCAGTTTCATTAACGAATATTAGTTGGCACCATACATATTACTTTATTTACCACTATTTTGGATGGATGTTGTACTTGGCAAACATTGGTTGGTTTGAGAATGGGCATAGTCTGAAACTGGTCACCGATTAAATAAACATCCATTTTAGTTGCAGCCCTGGCTGTCTCTTTTGCATCACAATCCAAAATGAGTTGCTGACCCACATTGCCCAGCACACTGGAGTTATAAAAACTGTGGATGTTGTACAATACAATACTGTAGAACATCAACAGTTTGTGTATTTCATTGACACATTTTAACAATTATTTTGTGGTAGATGGTAATGATTGAGGACTTATAGAGTCCAGTTATGGATAATGTCCTATACTGACATGCAAATCAGGGTTGAAGTGCGAAGTACAATGACCGCTGACAACTTGTTTTTAGACTCAGCTATCAGGTTCTACGAAGGTAACGCCATTCCATCTCCAATAGTGATGCTGGTAGTAAAACACTGTGATGTTCACAGCAATCCTCAAAATTATGATGGCTTTATTTTTAAGTTAAATTCAGTGATTTATATGTGCAAATGATTATTATAAATAGATCACCTTATTTTTGAATGTATGGTTTGGGGTAGTATGAATAATAAAATATTATTGGGTTTCCAACTGCATCAAGTGGTTAAACTCCCACAAGCATTCAGCTGAGTACTCTTTTGGCCTTTGTCAAGCGGTAACTGACTGCCAACCCATCAGTGGCTGTGCTGCTGGCTGTAATTTCACTGGCACTCATTATAGGAGTTGGACAGAAATGTGAAAACAACAAGAGAAGTTGCATGCTTGAACATAAGTGCAAATGTTAGCCAAGCCTGCAGGTGTTGCTGTTGTATTTGATCACAGATGGCACCTGTGTAACATCCTCACTACATGGCAAGCGTCAGTTGTGGTCAGAACAGTGCTTTGTGTAGTTGTGAATGCATTATGTCAAAGCTACATGAATTCAAAGTGGACAAATTGTTGGGGCTTGTATGGTGGTTGCTGTAACCAAGGTAGCCAAAGTGTTTGATGTTTCAATAGGCATTGTATCAAAGATTTATAGCACGCACAAGAAAAGCATAAAAACATCATCAGCTAAGTCACTACACAAATAAAAAGTTTGTATAGGGTGATCATGACCGACGGTAATTGAAGGGGATTGTGATGAAAAATAAAGAGGACAGCAGCTCGAAAAGTCACTGCAGAACTGAATATTGCACATGTGAACTCTGTCAGCAACATCAAGGAAGCTCCATAAGCAAGGAATTGCAGAGCGAGCTGGAATTTCAAAGCCAGAGTCATAAAAACTGGACTATGAAACAATGGAAGAAATCCATTTTCTTCAGATCAGTCTTGTTTCACACTGTTTCCAACTCCTGGCTGAGTTTACATCCCGACAGTGAAACATTGCGGGTGTTCGGTGATGAGTTGGGCAGCTGCATTGTGGTATTTAATAGACCCCATATTTACTCTGCAGGGTCAAATTACTGCCAAGGAGTATGTGACCATTTTGGATGGTCAGATCCATCCCATGATACAATGTTCCTTCCCCAGTGGTGATGTTGTGATTCAAGATGACAGGGCCCTGTTCATACAGCTCACATTGTCCTGGACTGGTTTTGTGAGCACAGGTATGAATTACTGCATCTCCTCTGTCCATCACAGTCAGTGGTTCCCAATATTATTTAACCCTTGTGCTTTACTTTGGAGAAAAGGATGCATGATTGCTATCCACCTCCATCATCATTACCTGAACTTACCACTATTTTGCAGGAAGAATGGTATAGGACTGCCTTGAAAACCATGCAGGATCTATATTTATCTATTCTGAGACAATAGGAAACTGAAACTTCCTGGCAGATTAAAACTGTGAGCCGGACCAAGACTCGAACTCGGGACCTTTGCCTTTCGCGGGGAAGTGCTCTACCAACTGAGCTACCCTAGCACGACTCACGCCCCGTCCTCACAGCTTTACTTCTGCCAGTACCTCGTCTCCTACTTTCCAAACTTTACAGAAGTTTGGCAGAAGTAAAGCTGTGGGGACGGGGCGTGAGTCGTGCTAGGGTAGCTCAGTTGGTAGAGCACTTGCCCGCGAAAGGCAAAGGTCTCGAGTTCGAGTCTCGGTCCGGCTCACAGTTTTAATCTGCCAGGAAGTTTCACATCAGCGCACACTCTGCTGCAGAGTGAAAATCTCATTCTGGAAACATCCCCCAGACTGTGGCTAAGCCATGTCTCCGCAATATCCTTTCTTTCAGGAGTGCTAGTTCTGCTAGGTTCGCAGGAGAGCTTCTGTAAAGTTTGGAAGGTAGGAGATGAGGTATTGGCAGAAGCAAAGCTGTGGGGATGGGGCGTGAGTCATGCTATGGTAGCTCAGTTGGTAGAGCACTTGCCCACGAAAGGCAAAGGTCCCGAGTTTGAGTCTCGGTCCGGCTCACAGTTTTAATCTGCCAGGAAGTTTCACATCAGCGCACTCTCCGCTGCAGAGTGAAAATCTCATTCTGGAAATAGGAAACTGTTTTGAATGGAAACGGGTTTCATATAGCGTGTTGTTGTTGTTGTTGTGGTCTTCAGTCCTGAGACTGGTTTGATGCAGCTCTCCCTGCTACTCTATCCCGTGCAAGCCTCTTCATCTCCAGTACCTACTGCAGCCTACATCCTTCTGAATCTGCTTAGTGTATTCATCTCTTGGTCTCCCACTACGATTTTTACCCTCCACACTGCCCTCCAGTACTAAATTGGTGATCCCTTGATGCCTCAGAACATGTCCTACCAACCGATCCCTTCTTCTAGTCAAGTTGTGCTATGAACTCCTCCCCAATTCTATTCAATACCTCCTCATTAGTTATGTGATCTACCCATCTAATCTTCAGCATTCTTCTCTGGCACCACATTTCGAAAGCTTTTATTCTCTTCTTGTCTATTTATCACCTATGTTTCACTTCCATACATGGCTACACTCCATACAAATACTTTCAGAAACGACTTCCTGACACTTAAATCAATACTCGATGTTAACAAATTTCTCTGCTTCAGAAATGCTTTTCATATGCCATATTAGATGCAGTAATGTCTTGTGTTTTTGGTGTTTCTGTATTGTTGCCCACCCCTGCACCTCCAGTGTCCATTGCGCCCACTTCAGCCTCCTGCCAGCTGCATTATACACTGTACTAAGTTGCAGTGTGCTGTCCTTATTGAGGGTGTTTTCTGAAGTTTGAATTTCAACAGCTTCTTGCACACTGTACCAGGAATGGTTCATTGTAGTAATGACTCAGATGACTAGTTTTTGAAGCACATTCTGTCAAGGATGGGCAGAACACCTTGCATGTTCTATGTGGCACTGTGCTGCAGTGTGAACTGTTTATCCGAAGTTGTAGCAGCTACAATCATATAGTATATTATATACGCCAAGCAGTCTGATTGCTATACTATCCCTCACAGGGCTCATGTATTGTCTTATTGGGAGCCTAAAGACTGTTTTGAGGTTGTGTATATTTAGGAGCTGTCTAATCTTCCCCTTCACTGAATGATAAAATCTCAGGAAACCAAATGCATTGCTGTGAAAATCTTTTGTTTGCACGCTGCTCACGAAATAGGCTTTCGGACCTGGTGGTGATTGTAGCCATTTTCACAGAGGACTTTTTTTTAGATATTTCAGTTCTTATGTCATATTTTCAGCATCTTACACAATACAAGGTGTGATTCAGAAGTTTCAAGACTGATTCATTTCTAAGTAGGGGAGCCGGTTCCGCTGGGTGGGGGAAGTAGTGGGGGTCTTGGGGAACGAACTGATGCTGTGGCAGTTGCCTCCGGAACCCTGGAGAGTGTGCATCACTTGCAGTGTGAGTGTGTGTCATTGACCTTGGTCGAAAAAGTGGGAGAGGTGAAAATGGAGCAGCTCTTGGAGCAGCGTTATGCGATTAAGTGTTGAGTGCTACTGAACAAAACTGCCACGGAGACTCTCGGTACGATTCAAGCAGCCTTTAAGGAAGAAGACATGTCCTGTGCAATGGTTTTCATGTGGTACAAACATTTCAAAGATGGCCACAGGAATGTTGAAGACGACAAATGCTCTGGGAGGCCATCATCAAGCTGAACGGATCAAAATGTGGAGAGAGTGCAGGAACTTTTAAACAATGACCGTTGTCTTAGTACTAGATTAATTGCCGATGAACTGGGACTCAGTCAGAGTATGGTGTGGAGGATTGTGATGGAGAATTTGATGATGCGAAAAGTGTGTACCAAACTGATGTCAAAAGTTTTGTTGGTGGATCAGAAGAAACGGCACATTACTGTTTGCCAGGAAATGCTCCAACAGTTGAATGTTGATCCAAACCTTCTGGAGAAAGTGGTTACTGGTGATGAGACCTGGGTCTACATGTATGATCCTGAGTTGAAGTGTCAAAGCTCAGAATGGCACACTGCTTCCTCACCTAAGCCCAAGAAAGCTCGCATGAGCAAGTCGTGTGTGAAGTGCATGCTGATTGTTTGTTTTTTTATGGTAAAGGAGTGATTCACAAGGAGTTTGTTTCTTGTGGACAGACTGTCACAGGTGACTTTTATGCTGGAGTGTTCTGCTGCTTGAGGGATCAAGTTTGCCGCGTCCGCCCCGCGATCAAGGGCAATTGGATTCTCTGCCCCTTACTACGCACCCACTCACATGTCGCATGCCGCCACCGAAGTGTTGGTCAAGTTCAACGTAACAACACTGCCGCAGCCACCCTACAGCCCCAACTTGGCTCCAAGTGACTTTTTTCTCTTCCCCCGAATCAAGACAGGCCTAAAAGGGAAGTGATTCTACTCCATCGATGCCATCCAGCAGGCTTCGATGAGAGCCCTTGACATCATGACACCCGAGACTTCCAGAAGGGCTGTGAACAGTGGAAGACACACTGACAGTGCTGTGCTGATGCTGAAGGATCATATTTTGAAGAATTTTAGTCCGCTGTACTTAAATGTCCAATAAAATATCTAGTTCTGAGTTAAGTCGTGAAACCTTTGAATCACACCCTGTATTTGCATGATACACTAGAATCTTCAGAATACTGTGCTTCTATGCCAGATTGTGGTGGCTGAATTCATGCATATACTGGCAAGGGTAGGTTTCCCATGTACATAATGGCTGGGACACTCACTGGTTCTTCAATGGACAAGGATGTCAATGAAGGACAAGGCACTATCTAACTTTACCTCCATTGTGAACTTGATATAGTCATGAGTGCTCTCTTGGTTTTTCACAACCATGGAATACCAGATAATAAATAGGTCATTGGCATGAAATAAAAGCAATTAGTCATGACCATGTCCTCAAATTTCTCTATTAAAAAAAAAAAAGTTTGCTACTGGTGAAGTTAATGGGCTTCGCAATATTGTCCATCTTTTGATTGTAACACTGTCCCTGAAAAGAGGTGGACCCCTTTTTGTAAGTTATTGGCTTTCAGGATGTGCTGGTACAGCCATCTCAATAGTGGAATGTCAGTTACGATGATATGAAGGTAAGGTCAATGAAACACCCAGTCTTCTGAGTGGAGAAAATCTCCGACCTGGCCAAGAGTCAAAACTAGATCCCTTCAGTTAGCATCCACTGCACTGACCTTCGGCTACTGAGGCAGACAAGAGGAAGGACATGCCAAGATGTGCTTAAACAGTATGACATTCATGCTGTCAAAAACTGAGAGAGAAGTCCACATAATCTTCAAGGGGAACATCCATGTATAATGAGAATAACACTGGAAACAATTTATAAATCAAATTATGAAAATTTTCTTATATTAAATACAGTCATACACCACTGTGAATCCTGTTCTCCCATAAAAGATAAAACTAAAATAAAAATATTCAGGGTGCAAGTTCAATCCTCAGTGTCGTACATTTTACATAACAATAAAAAGCTGTATTACAATCATTACTAGTGTAATGAAATCCTCCATTTTCTTATAAAAAGAGCAAAACAAAGGTGCTATGTTACAAAAACACTCCAAAAATAAAGCAAAAATAATCTTAAGCACGTTAAACAAGAAATAAAGAAAAATAGTGAGATGTCTGAGGTTAAGCCACACTTATTGTGTGGATGCTATTTCTAGTAGAATATTTGTAGTTGAGTATCATAAGTCAGCTATCCTGTGGACTGGAGTTATTGCATAATGGTTCATACAAATTGTGGCTGACTGAAATGGTGATACTGGCCGAAGCTCGACACACAAATATGTGAATGGGTTGTGTTGATCCCAGACTCTGAGATTCAAGAGCACTCAGTCTGGGCAGACAGTGCTGTGAGCACAGCATTGCCTAGGTTTACTGTTCAGGTGTCTCACCAAACTCTTGGGGGTTTCATAGGGTAGTGTACCATGGTTAGAGTTGTTAGAGGCCGTATTGTCATGTATGAGGTCCTGGAATGGATAAAACTACATGAGGAGCTCATGCAATGGATGTAGACCACAGAATGCCCCCTTCTGTTTCTCCACCTATGTTTCGCTACGTGAAATTGGCTGATTAACAACACTTTACACTTTAAAAGCCCATCTGCTTTATTGCTGTTTTTATTAATAGTACATTGCATAGATTGAGGATCTAGAGATTGGTTGGAGGGATTAGAATGGATTTAAATAAAATTAAATAGGTTGTACAAAAGTATCTAGCTACCGAACATGCTCTTCAGCATGACTGAGGGGACCTGAGAGCCTTCTACACCCAGGGGCTGTTTGGATCCTCCACCTGATAGTAATGTGCCTGAACTCCAGAGATAGGAAGTTGCCCTTCAGCATGTGAATATGCAGCTATGGTACAGGTGTCATGGATAATCAGAACAGAACTATGAGTAACTGGAAACAGACTTAGGCCAGAATTAATGCAAGAGGATCAGATGTTTGCAACAGATTCAAAGAATTGTAAAATTTCCAGTAGTTCTGAAATGGAACTTAAATGCCAGTTAATGGTAATATAAGACAATTCAATAGTTTGGCTTCAATAGCATCATTTATGTTATGATAGTATCATAATTTATGTTTGTAATATTCATTGCTTCTTTGTTTACAGGCTGTGTTCATTAATCTAGATGAAAATACAGATTATGTCTACCACATCAGAGCCCATACCAGCCAGGGGCCAGGACCGTACAGTGAAAAGGTGACAGTACACACCGAGAGGGACATTGTGCGTGCCCCAATGAGTGTGCAGGCCGTGGCTACTTCTGACCAGAGTGTGGAAGTTTGGTGGGAAGGTGTTCCAAATCGTGGCAAAGTTATAGGTTACCAGGTAAGACTGCAGCAACTTTATAACCTTAGAGATGTGTTGTATTATTTTCTAGATGAATTTTTGGTTGTGTTAGAGTTCAGTCTTTCTGTTTCTGTTTTTAAATGATAGTTTGTTATTCTATCTACTAAATGTACAAGTGAAAAAAAGCATTTTACATTATTATTATTACAGGATTAATCAGTACAAAGATTAATTAATAACAATATCTTGTTGTATTCCTGTTACCCTCCACCAAACCCCTCTTTATCCAGCACATCTTCCTTGTTGATGCTGCGATGTTCCATTACTCCATTTATGTGGTCTGTCCAAGAACGTTGTGGTCTTCCGCGCTTACGTCTGCCGGGTGGTTTCCATTCATAAACCTTCTTTAGCCATCAGTGACCTGGCATTCTCGTCACATGCCCATACCATTTTAATGATTTTCTTTCAATTCTGTCTATCACTGTATCATTTGCTTTCATTATAGATCTTACTTCATCATTAGTTTTCCTTTTGATACTTGATATTCTGGCACTCCTATGCAAATAATCCATTTCCTTTTGAGATCCACATTTAAGGTCCATAGTTCTGATCCATAGCATAGCACTGATTCGACCATTATCTTACCTACTCTTTTCTTATTGCTGTTGAAAATATTCTTATATTTTATATTCTTTTCATATTTCTCACTGCAACATAAATATTTACAGCACATCAGGTTTTGTGAGATCTGGTATGCTTCATTACCAATATAACAGCAGCATAAAAATCTACTTTGTTGCAAACTTAAATTGTGAGTAAAACTACATCAGTTTGCTGTTAATTACTAGACTCCTCATTGAAATAGTGTGTTACATTTATCCTTGTGTGACTGCAGCACATCATGAGATTATACAGTACACAGATTCAATAGGAATGTTTACTATGTACTTCAGTCAAGATGGTTGTATGACATCAGGCTACAGTTAAAAGACTTACGAATGTCAGTGTCCACTCATTTACTTACACTGTCTGTAACATTTTGAGCAGTATTCAGATGTGACATTTCTCACTGCTTATTAAAACAGTAAGTTCAAAACATCATAAAGTCATAGAATTGACAAAAAAAAAAAAAAAAAAAAAAAAAAAAAACCAGAAATATTGGCACACATGGGCTGTCAATTATTCAGCATGTGGTGAATTCAAACTAGCAAAATTCCTGTAAAATATTACATAATTTTGATTTAAATCTGGCAGCAATGCAGTTCAGGCACCATTCCTTGAGATGTTTACACTTGGATTCCATGGGTGAGCTACACCACATATAGTAAGGACCGAACAGTCACAACTTTCCGTTTTGCAATGCATATCATTTGATTTTAGGAGAGTGGAAACGAAATGGTGAATCATGTTATGTGTTGGCACACACTGTTAAAGATCTCTTGACCTATTAAATGCTACAGAGCAGTATTTACTAGAATGAACTATTTCTGTCATTGAATTTAATGGAGGAAGCATTATATTATATGGCCTTTCTGTGATTTATTACCTCAAACCATAAACTGTTAATGCATTGGATTGGACACCTCTCTGCCATCAAAAAGTCCTTTCATTTTTAGATGAAAGTGCTCTTCTTCATAAAACAGACTTGAACCAAGTGAAACAATAGAAAATCCAGGCTGAAATATAACAGTATTGTGAAAAAGGGTAGTTGCTACTCACCATATAGCGAAGATGCTGAATTGAAGATAAGCACAACAAAAAGACTGTCACAAAGTGAGCTTTCAGTCAACAAGACCTTCATCGGAAATTGACAACATACACACCAATGCGCGCATGTGGGCGGGAAGGGGGAGGGATAGCAGGGTAGGGGTGGGAGACGGTAAAATGCTGCTTGTGGGAGCTTACAGGGACGGCGGGAAGAGAGGGTATGGCAGGTAGGTGCAGTCGGGAGGTTTGACAGAGGACAGCAAGTGGGAGGGGGGCGGGGGGGGGGGGGGAAGTAGCAGGAAAGGAGAGAAGTAAAAAAGACTGTGTGTGTGTGTGTGTGTGCGTGCGCGTGTTGGTGGAATAGACCAGTGTAGTGCTGGCATGGGAACAGGGGAAGGACTGTATGGGTAAGGTCAATGACCAATTGTGATAGAGCCCAGAAGGGTTGCAGGAATGTAGGATATATTGGAGAGTGTTCCCACCTTCACAGTTCAGAAAAGCTGGTGTTGATGAGAAGGATCCAGATGGCATAGGATATGAAGCAGTCATTGAAATTAAGAACGTCATGGTAGGCAGCGTGCCGAGCAGTGGGGTAGTCCAGCTGTTTCTTGGCCAGTTTGTCGGTAGCCATTCAAGCGGACAGGCAGCTTGTTAGTTGTCATGCCCACATGGAATGCAGCACAGTGGTTGCAGCTTAGATTTTAGATCACTTGACTGTTTTCACAGGTAGCTCTGCCTTTGATGGGATAGATTATGCTTGTGACTGGACTGGAATTTGTGGGATGGGTCTTGCATCTAGGTCTTATTACGGGGATATGAGCCATGAAATGAGGATTTGGGAGAAGGGGTTATGTACGGATGGACGAGGATATTGTAAAGTTTCAGTGGGCAGCAGAATACCACTGTGGGAGGGGTGGAAGGACAGTGGGCAGGACATTTCTCATTTCAGGGCACAATGAGAGGTAGTCAAAACCCTGGTGGAGAATGTGATACTATGTCAAAGGGGAATGCTCATCTGTGGGCAGAAGGTGGGACTTTGGGAGGTGGTTGGTGACTGGAAAGATAAGGCACAAGGTAATTACAGTCATGCCCTGAAATGAGAAATGTCCCATCCACTATCCTTCCCACCTCTCCCACAGTGGTATTCTGCCATCCACTGAACCTACACAATGTCCTCAACCATCCCTATACAACCCCTACTCTCAACTCCTTACCTCATAGCTCATATCCTTGTACTAGTCCCAGATGCAAGACCTGTCCCATACATATTCCCACCACCACTTATTCCAGTCCGGTCACAAGCATCATCTATCCAATCAAAGACAGGGCTACCTGTGAACATGACATTCTTCATTTCAATGACTAGCTCACAGCCTGTGCCGTCTGGTTCTTCCCACCGACACCAGCTTTACTCAACTGTGCAGGTGGGAATTCTCCCTGCAAAATATCCTACATTCCTGTAACCCTCCTGGCCTCAATCTTGGTTAGTCATTGTCCGTACCCTTCTAGCCCCTTCCCTGTTCCCATTCCAGCACTACACAGCTCTCTGTTCCACCAATGCACCCATAGACTTTTTACTTTCCTCCTTTTCCGCTATCCTTCCCTTCCTGCGCTATGTCTAACCTCCCGACTGCACCTAGTTGCCCTACTCCCTCTCCACCCCACTTCCACAAGCACTTTACTGTCTCCCACCCCTACCATGCTATGCCTCCCCCTTGCCCCACCACCTGGTTGCCTCTACCATCATGAGCTGCTGTTCGCAGCCTGTCCTCAGCAGCCAGAGGCTATGGTCAGTGGTCATGTGTGTGAGTTGCATTTGTGTGCATGTGTGTGTGTGTGTGTGTGTGTGTGTGTGTGTGTGTGTGTGTTGTCTTTTACTGACAAAGGCCATGTTGGCCAAAAGCTCACTTTGTGGCAGTCTTTTTATTGTGCCTATCCGCTACTCAGCATCTCCACTATATGGTGAGTAGGAACTATCCTTTTCATAATATTATTGCTTGAACCAAATGGTTTGGCAGAATAGGCATGAATTAAACAAATGGCCAGCTAGAGTCATGTTTTGTATTCATGATTGTTAATGGAATGACCAACAAAGGCAGTTTCCAGCAGAACAGACTTTCCCAGAATCTAGGATAATATTTATTGTGTTTCAAGGAGAAACAGAAGGAAGTAGCAGTTTATATCTCGTCATCATATCATAGACACCACAACAGAACCAGGAAAGCATTTCAAATGCATGTGATTACTTGGAAAATCCAGGATAGAATAATGGCAATATTATGAAAAGGAAAGATTGCTACTCACCATATAGTGAAGATGTTGACAAGCACAACAAAAAACTACCAAATATGTAAGCTTTTGGCCAGAAGGCCTTAGTCTGGAATAGAGAACATACACACACACATTCACACAAAAGCATCTCACACACATGACAACTGGTCTGGCCCCAGTGTTTGCCTGAATGTGTGCATGTATGTTTCTATTTTGGATGAAGGCCTTCTGGCCAAAAGCGTAAGTGTTTAGTAGTCTTTTTGTTCTGTCTGTCTGTGACTCAGCATGTGCTCTATATGGTGAGTAGCAATCTTTCCTTTTCATAATATTGTCATACGGTCACTTGGTGACAAATAGTAATATAACTCACTTATTTTTTAGAAACCTCTACATCTGTACTCTGCAAACAACTGTGAACTGCATGGCAGGGGGTACATACCATTGCACCAGTTATTATTTTTTCTTCCCATTCCATTCTCTTATGGAGAACAGTTATTTTAAATGCCTCTGTGTGTGCTACAGTTCATCCTCATGATCCCTATGTGAGTGATATGTAGGGGATTGTAGTATATTCCTAGAGTCATAACCTGAAGCCAGTTCTTGAAATTTTGTAAGTAGTCTTTCTTGGGATGGTTCACATCTGTCTTCAAGAGACTACCTGCACAGTTTCTTTGGTATCTCTGTGATACTCTCCCACAGCTTTAACAAACCTGTAATCATATTGAGAAAAATGGGAGTGAGCTATTTTAGTAGCATGTGTAGGCACTAAACCTCAATTCCTTTCTCTTATTTTTAGAAATCTTATGAGTAGCTCGTTTGCCTTCAGTTTAAATGTGATTGTAAGGTAATAATGTATTGTCAATGTGGATTTTTCATTTTTCAGATATTTTATACAATGACTGCTGTTGAAGATCTTGACGAGTGGCAGCAAAAGAAAGTAGGCCTTACAGAGTCAGCTGACTTAGTTAATCTTGAGAAATATGCTCAGTATGCAATTGCAGTTGCAGCACGAACAAAGACGGGACTTGGTCGCCTGTCAGAAAAAGTTACAGTAAAAGTAAAACCTGAAGATGTTCCTCTTAATTTAAGAGCACAAGATGTAAGCACTCACAGCTTTAAACTATCATGGTCACCACCAATTCGGCTAAATCCAATCAACTATAAGGTAATTACTGCAGATTTCTTTTTACACATAATACAAACAAAAACAGAAGAAATGTCACACCATAACTGTTTATTCACTATAATAAAGACAATTGTAAGTTAAATATGACTTCTAATAGTTAAATGACAGGAAGGAATAATTAATTTCTTGAATTCTTTTGTAGATATCATATGATGCACTAAAAAATTTTATGGACTCACAAGGAATGACACAGACCCAAATAATTCCTCGGCAGGAAATCCTCTTGAAGCCCCATATACGTTCTTATACTCTGAGTGATTTGTCACCATTCACTACTTACAGTGTCAATGTCAGTGCTATTCCATCAGATCATCAGTACCGTCCACCTACTAAGATCTCTGTAACAACACAAATGGCAGGTGAGTTATTAATTTTGTATTTATGATGCAAGTATTTACAAAATTTTCATTATATGATATAATGAGTAAATCATTATATTTGTGTTACTGTATTTGTGTAAAGATTGAGAGATTGTCAGTGTAAATAAGATAAAGTACTGTACCAAGGATTAGACCTTGACACATCCAATCATGACGACACATCCAGTCTTGATTTTTTCTCAGTCCGATTTAGTGTTATCTGTTATAGCTTCTTTTCATCTCTATTATTATTATTATTATTATTACTACTACTCTCATTATTATTACACATGCAGGCCACTAGAGAGGACCATGTGAAGCACATACTTTTCTCACTATGTATTTTCTTTCAACCACGTTGTCTTTATTCTGAATTTCTTGCTTCACTTTCTAACCTGAGTACTTTGTGGTTGAATGTTTTGCTGTCTTGTATATCTGAATCTGTTATGCCAGCATCCTTCAGGTCCTTTAAGACTTCAGTGATCCACTTCATGTTCTTAATGCTCTCTATGTACTCTGAGATTTTTTTAGTTTGTTGGGTGTCCGACATTCTTTCTTCATGTCATGTATATGTAAAATATCTCCACAATCTGTAGCCTCCTTTTCTCTTATTGGCCATTACGGTTTTCTTGTGATTCTTATCTCTAGTTTACTGATGTTCTTTAGTGCACATTTCAGAATCTGAACCAAAGTTTCTGATTCATGTAAGATTTCTGGATTGGTGGAGATATAGTGTTGTCTAACTTCCACATTATGTGACAGGCATGCTTTATAGTAAGTGTGTGAAAATGTGCTTGTGCCTAGGACTTTCCATCAGGTAGACTGGTTGCCTGGTGTAAGTCTTTTTCATTGTTACCACTTCAGTGATTTGTATCAGTGAGGATGAAATGGTGATGAAGGCAACACAACACCCAGTCCCCGAGTGGCAAAAATCTCTGACCCAGCTGGGAATCAAACCCGGACCCCTTGTTTGGCATTCTGCCATACTGACTACTCAGCTATGGAGGTAGACAATGTAGATGTTAGTTGGTTAGTTTCATTTTCTATGGATCATTTGCATGATAAATCATAATGATGTGGAACAAATCGTGACAACACAACACCCCTTACCTGAGTGGAGAAAATCTCTGACCCAGCTGGGAATCAAACCCGCCATACTAACCACTCTGCTGTGGAGGTGGACATTGTTGATGTTAATTGGTTAGTTTCATGTTATATGGATCATTTGCATGATAAATGATAATGATGTGGAACAAGTCACAGCAGCACTACACCCATTTCCTGAGTGGAGAAAATCTCCGACCGTCCTGGAATCAAACCCAGATCCCTTGTCTGGCATTATGCTGTGCTGACTACTCAGCTATATAGGTAGACATTGTAGATGTTTGTTAGTTAGTTTCGTATTCCATGGATGATTTTCATGGTAAATCATAATGATGTGGAATGAGTCACTTTACATTCAAATAACAAATTAATTTGTAAATATGGTTTCATGCTGCCCCCCCCCCCCTTTTTTAAAATAAACTCACACACAGACACACACACATACGAGAGTTAGTGACTCCTTCCCACCACCTTTACACATTGCAGTAATGCAAATTCTTGTACAGAATAAAAGGAGCTAAAAAGGAGAGAATTCGTCAGTTTGTTTTCAGATTTTACTTTGCTGTCCGTCAGACATTTTGTATCACTGGATAAGTGGTCAGAAATTTTGGTTATGGTTTTGTACACACTTTTTTGTTCTAAAGACAATTTTAATATGGAGTAATGAATGCCATTTTTTCTTGTGGTATTATAATTATGTGCATCATTGTTCCTTTTGAACTGCAGTGGATTATTTGCAACAGACTTCATGAAGGAATAAAGATAATGTGAAGCAGTAGTCAAAATACCTAACTCCTTAAACATGCATTTAAAGATCACTGTAGGTGAGCACTGCATATTATTCCTATGGCATGTTCTTGAGAAATGAAGACTTTCCTTCTTAAAGATGAGTTACTCCAGAACATTGTTTCATATGGCATTATTGAATGAAAATTTGCAAAATATGTCAACTTACTGATATTTCTGTCCCCAAGATTTGCAGTGATTCAATTTATAATTGTGGCTGAATTAAATTGTTTTAGGAGTTCCAAAATGTGCTTTTTCTGGTTTAAATTCAAATGGCTCTGAGCACTATGCGACTTAACTTCTGAGGTCATCAGTCGCCTAGAACTTAGAACTAATTAAACCTAACTAACCTAAGGACATCACACACATCCATGCCCGAGGCAGGATTCGAACCTGCGACCGTAGCGGTCACGCGGTTCCAGACTGAAGCGCCTTTAACCGCACGGCCACACCGGCCGGCTTTTCTGGTTTAAATTCTCATCAATATTAATATCTAAAAATTTTGAAGTTTCCACCATACTTATTATTTCCTCACTATGTGTTACACTTACCATTGGTGTAGTACCTCTGTAAGTTCGTAATTGGTTGTATTGTGTCCTTTTGAGATTGAGACCATTTGCAGCAAACAAGTCAGTGATACTTTTAAGAACATAATTCACTATTTCTACTATTGCTGTATGTATGCTAGGACTGGCAAGGTACTAGTGTCATCTACAAAAAAAACTAATTCTCATTGTTGTATATTAGACAGAAGGTCATTTTCATATATGAGAAACAGTAGTGGATTTGATTTCTCCCCAATCAGAGAATATGTCTTTATTACATTGGTTGAATTACTAAGTACAACTTCCTGCATTCTTTGGTTAGATATGACATTATCCATTCGTGACTATATCGTAAGTTGCACAGAACCTCAGTGTATCTGGGGGAAGCCTGTGATTCACTGAGTCAAATGCTTAGATAAGTCACCACCAGTGCTATTTTGTTATTAATGCATGTAAAATTTGGCAAAAGAACATATAAATGGTATTCTCAGTTGAGTAACTCTTCTGTAATCCAAAATGCGATTTAATGAGGACACTGTTGATGCCCACATGGGATACTATTCTAGAATACATCACCTTCTCAAAATTTATGGAAAATGATACCAGCAGTGAAACAGGTTGGCACACCAGTAGTTATTGATATCTTTCCTGTCACCTTTCTTATAGATGGCTATTAAAATGGCATATTCCAGTTTGTTTGTGAAAATTCCATGAGCTTTTGATGCATTACATGTTTCAGATAAAACAGGCTTATTATATGGGAACAAATGTGTAGTCTCTGTTGGAAACAACATCAAATCCACAGAGAATATATAATTCTCTTAATTTCAGAAGGAGAAGTTGGTGATGCATTCACACGATTGAATTTTATGAGAGTTTTTTTTTTTCAACATACTGCTGCAATTTTTCACTTCAACAGTTTGTCCCTTTCTCCTACATTCAGAAAATGATTATTAAACATATCTGCTACCTATGACTGATCATATGTAGCCCTTCCATTTAATTAAGTAGTAATGTCATCCTATTCTGATGTATGTTGTCCTGTCTTTTATTTTACTAATTCCATGTATCCTTTTAAGTATGTTGTCAGAATTATTGATTTATGACATAATATGCATGTTGCTAGATGTTTTAATAATGTTTCTTAGTAATTTTGAGTAGTTTTTCTAATGTGCAGGTACTGTAGGATCTTTACTTGTTCCTGCCAACAGATACATTCCTCTTTTCCTTTCACATGTACTCACAGGTGCCGACTCCATAGAGCCTGAGGGGGCCTAAGCCCCCACAAAAATTCGTTTGGGGGGGGGGGGGGGGGGCAGAGCGGAGTGCCCCCAATAATTTAAGAAAATTTTGACGATAGTTACTTTTTAAAATACATTCAGTAATGAGTTAAAACAAATAATTATTATGGTAGTAAGCAGGTTAACTGAAAATGAGTGGTGTGAATCACGATACTGTTACGTTACTGTGGGCCCACTTAGAATTTGTCCCATTGCATGAACCTTCAGATGAAGTCTGGCACTGGCAGGGTAGCACTGTAGTCGCGACAACATCAAAAGGAATCAAGCAGAAGTGCCTAGAACACTCGGCCTCGCGTCACCTTGACGCTTCAAGACATTACAATGCCACGGCTATATAAAGCCCACGCTGCTGTCACAGTCATTCAGTGTGGATAGTTTCGTTCAGTGCATGCTGCAGACATGTTTAGTGTTCCAACTTTAGCATCTAGTGGACTATATGATATGACTATATTTTATTCATTTACTTTAGTCTCTTAGTGTATTGCGAATTAAGTTTGCAATGGATAAATTTGTTACCAAAAACACGCGTTTGGCAGTTGATGATGCTGCAAGTCAACCTTCAACAATTATTGTGTCATCAATTGCTTCATCGTCTTCAGGTGAGAACCATTCACAGCTGAAACCTGGACAATCCAGTAAGGGAAGATGATTTCAGAAGTCTTGGTTGATCAAATTTATATGGCTAGAATATGAAGCATCTACTAAAAAATTTTTTTGCAAAACCTGCAAAGAGGCAGATGCTAAAAATCTTTTATAATTTTCTTCAAAAAAAAAAAAGAAGATGCAGCTCCTTCCGTAGGGTTTTCTAACTGGAAAAAGGCTTTGAAAAAATTCCATCTTCATGAAAATACATTTACGCATAAAGAATGTGTTCTGAAACTAACTTCTATCACTAACCGAAGTGTGGCCTCCCACTTGAATGAACAGTTAGATAGTGATATGAAGAAAGGCCGTTTAGCTCTTGAGACAATTTTTAGTACGATGCGATTTCTATGCCGACATGGACTAGCAATTAGAGGGCATGAAGATGTAAACTCAATTTTTTTTTTCAATTGTTGGAACTCTGAAAGAATGATATACCTGAGTTTAAAGATTGGTTAGGGCATTCGGGATATAAGTCGATGTCCCATGATATTCAAAACGAGGTCATTTTTTGTAAACTATTCTTAAAAATATTTGTTCAGGAGTCATAAATTATTCTAACTGATTTCCACTGAGGAGTATCTATACTGCAAGGCCCTCTCTTATTTATCCTAACTAACTGTGTATCATGATCAGAAAGAGCATTTGTTACTGGATATATAGTTGCTCTCTTGCTTTGATCTTCATCAAAGAAAACATTATCAATCAGGATCCTATTTTTGTTATTCACCTGTATTGGTAAGTTAATTACTGAGATCAAATTGTAGGATGTAAATAACATTTTCAGATCATTTTTCGTATCAGAATCCTTTAGAAAACCTACGTTGAAATAACCACAGACTATTAACAGCTTGCTGCTGCCTGACAGATAGCATAATGAAGAACCCAAATTCCTCATAAACAGATCAAAATTTGCTGGTGGGGACCTCTATGCAGTGACAATTAAAACCGAACTGTATTTCTGTACTAGTTCACAAGCACCCACTTCTATGTACTGTTCACTACAAAATCTATTTATCTCAATGTTTTTGAACTTGGCCTCTGTCTCAATATATGTAACATTTCTCCTTTTCCCATATTAGTTCTTCATGAATAAGGTGCCAGAGTGTAATTTTTTTATCTTTAACTTTTCTAACCTTGTGGTATTCAGTAGTAAGTATACTTGTCACTGACCATTTACAGTGGAACAGATTTGGACATTAAATATACAATTAACAAAAATTTTTACAGTGAAGTTTTTACAGTTTGATTCCAAATCTTTTAGGAATATCCTTAAATACTGTCAATCATGTTTACCTCAAAACATTTGACTATCTCATAAAACAGGTGTTTGAGTAACCATTCATATTCTTAACTGTGAAAATATTATAGGGCATGTCCAAGCAGATACTGGAAATTTATTAAAAACCTTCTGTGGTGCTCAGGTAGGCACATGATGTCTTCTCCTTCCAGAGCTCTTTTCCAAACAGACACACAGTTCTTCTAGCTTATTACACAAACCTCTAATGTCCTGATAAAACAAGCGAATCTTACTTTTTTGTGCATTTTTAAGTGTGGGGGCTCTTCTGTTATTTTAATTTCTTTCTTGCTTTGTGCATTTCCTTTAGGGATTTTACTCATGGTCTCCTCTAGTTTGTCCCAGTACTTATTGACTCCTTCTTTATCTGTCTTATCTTAGTTTATTGGTGAATGTGAGTTGATTATGAAGTAAGACTAAGATTTATTAGAACATTTAAACCTCATCATCATCAGTTTGTTGTTTATTGGTTTTAGTTCCGTTACTGATTGGAGCATCCTCTTATTGACTGCAAAGGCTTTCCCCAGGAGCAGAGCTCCTTTGCATGTTTTGCCATCTATTTTGCTCTTGAACAGTTGTAGTTATCAAAACCTGTAGTGTTGCCATCCGTTCTGCGGAGCTCTTGGATTCCTAATATCACGATCTTTTGTTCATCCAGTGTCTTTTCTAACAAAAGTTTTCCAGAGGTCTCTGACTCACTCTGTTTTTGTTGTGGGCAAAAGCCCCTCAGAATCTGATAAATGTGGTTGTGGTGATATGATTGGTTACCACCGGGGGTACTTATAATATTCCAGTCACGATTTATGTCTGTGTTCGGTTTATAAGTCCAGTTTTGCTGGGTGAGTAGAACTGGAGTGGTTAGTTCCAGCACTTTGTCTGTAGCTGCATCAACTGGGTGAACAGATGCTGATCTTTTGCTGCTTGCTCCAAGCAGACACTGAGGGGGTTTCTCTGGATAATTCCTCTGTTCTCCCCTTCATGTTATTCTGTTCTCTCTGTCATTTGCCACTTTTTAGGCAGCTGGGCCAGTTTAATTATTATTATTATTATTATTATTATTATTATTATTATTAAACTGTCAAGTCAGACATGCAGGAATTTAAACTTGATTTATAAATCAGTAGATACTTATTTATAGGTAGAAACACAAGATGAGATTAACTTGTATTATTATATCACATGTGTTCAGAGGGTTGCAACAGCACTAAAGGTGGCTTGCAAGAATTCATGTAATAGCAACATATGTTATTGGAATTTCCAGTAATATGTGTGTTTTGAAAGAAGTGGAAAAACCTCCATGGTTTAAGTGAATTATTCAGTAAAAGTAAATAAATAGAAAAGTTCCCTTCATGTCTGTGCAACGATGATATGAAAGATTATTATGTAATTAAACAATGGAAACTCCAGGTAGGAATATCAATGTAAGAAAAGATAGATTGCTACTTACTGTAGAGGTGACACATTAAGTGGCAGACAGGCACAGTTAAAAGACACTTACACACAAGCTTTTGCCCACCTCCTTTGTCAGGAAAAGAGAAATACACACCATTCGTTCACATAAGCAAGCACATCTCGTGCACAGTGCATTCTGCCCAATCTGCCAGACTTGGCAGTCAAATTTGCATGAGGTGTGCTTGCCCGTGTGAATGAATAGTGTGTGTTTCTTTTTTTTTTTCAGACAAAGGCTGTGACTGGAAGCTTCAGTATGAGTGGCTTTTAATTGTGACTGTCTGAAACTTAATGTATTATTAAGTTAATGGCACAGTGTTCAAATTTGTGATTATAATATATCTTTAAGTGTAATAATGTGAATGAGAGGTAAGACATTGCTCAGTAATTGCTATTATTGCCTGTTAAATATCAAATTCATTATAACTTACATTTTTTGTAATATTTATGCTGATTGATTACACACCTGACAACATCAACTGGATTACAGATGCATAGAATATCTATAAGAAATGCCTTGCACAGTTATTAGTTGTTGTCATCCATGGCAGGCAACTCAAAATACAGTAGCTTTATAAATATTTATTGACTACCTATGAACTAAAAAAGTATATTGGTGATGGTTTGCATATGTATCCCACAGTTATTGAATATTTTATGCTTTTCCAGCACCTCAACCCATGGTGAAACCAGATTTTTATGGAGTTGTCAATGGCCAAGAAATACAAGTAATTCTACCTCAAGCTTCAGAAGAATATGGGCCAATTAGCCATTATTATTTGATTGTGGTACCTGAAGACAAAGCAAATCAAAACAAGAATCCTGACCAGTTCCTTACTGAAGATGTAAGTGTAACTGCTCCAAGATATTGATGATAATTATACAACTGAATAATGAAAAAAAGATGCAGAAACAAATGTAGTCAAAATTTGCATTTAATTCATTAGAAACAAGTCTATAAAGGGAGTTTTCTCTTGTGGACCCTACCATTAGGGGTCTCCTAGCTGGTAGTACCACATGACTCTTTCTTATACTTTTTGTAATTATTAAAAATTTAGCACTCAGTAAATGGCTCTATTGACCAGTTTATGATGCAACAAATTTTTTGATTATCTAGACCAATTCTGATTATGTGTGCATGTTTTGCCTTGTTATACCTCCGTTAAGTCCATGATCATGCATTTACACACTTTTCCGAGCCAAATTTCACGCATACAGATTTTATTTTGACAGCTTCCTGTAATGCAATGTGAATGAATTCAGGAGATTGTATTGTTAAGTCTAATAAAAAACAAAGGGTATATTTGTATAATGACATCTCATCAGATCTGAAACAGTGAACATTAAAGACTGGAGAATAATGTTTCCATTAAACCAACTAAAACTTTGCTCATATGTTTAAATGTCATAACAAGAATTTTCAGACAGTTGTTGGTGTAAAATGCAATGCTGCAATGGGAGGGAATGTAGCATGTCGAGAATTCTGGTTTGGATAATTTTTTACATAAACAGATGATGATTAAATAACAAAATTTGTATGTTCACATATCTGTCCAAGGTATTGTTGAGAAAAGATTCCAACCCTGTATAATAGTACATTATCTTCAAAGAATCATGTAGCTACAAAATGTGAACATTACCATAAAACATCATTTGAGAACTGATGACCCAGTATCAATGAATGCTTTTGAAAAGCATCCTAAATAAGACTTTTATTTTATAGTTATGATGTCAGAGCCATTTAGCAGGCATAGGGCAATGAATCATTCAGACATAAGGTCAATGGTGGTATTAGTGGAGTACATATATTGGAGGCAGTTATGAGTGCTACATTTGGGAAAAAATCTTGTTTAGTTCAAAAACCGTCATATTTATATAATATTACTCACATATTTAGACAGGTTTCAACCATATGAGACTGTCACTTTCAAATTTTATAGCACTGAGGTCTTAGTCTCACTGTGGACTATACATTATCATATTGCAGTAAGTGTTAATACTTAAGACCATTCAGTTTCTTGAATATTAATGTGACTGTGTGCTAAAGTACTTCAGTAATGTTGGTATTGGTACTTTTTATGGTTCTGTACCTCAATCAGTAAATATGGAACCCTTATAAGATCACTTTGTTGTAGATCTTTCTGTCTGGTAATAGCTTTATTCTCAGGAACAAGTTGAGATATCAAGTTGAAATTTATATCTAATACTAAGGTTTATAGTCCTTGGCATTGTAAAAAAATTAAGATTGTAAGTCAATGCAGTCAAAAGATACAGCCATTTGTGTCATATATTTTGAACTCACGAACTCACTCATCAAAAACTGTAGGACGAACTATGTACAAGGTGACACAGAAAAATGGGAACATTTCCACTATCCAATAAAACTAGTAGTGATGAAGGAAAGAAATTGCATTCGTTGTAATTGAAACCTTGCAACTTTGCTATTAACGAAATATTGATGCCATTGATCTTTTTTTTTTTTTTTAAATTATGACCTTTGGATGGCATGCTGCTGTACAAATACATTTGTTAAATCTGTTATTGGGATTCCTCATTGACCGCTGCAACATCTCAGCTGGGATACTGTGAATTGCATCCCGAATTGTCTTTTTTAATTCATCCAGGGTTCTTGGACAAGCCATGTAGATTTTGCTCTTGAGGTAGACCCACAAGAAAAAGTCACAAATGGATAAATCTGGTGATATACGGGGCCAGGGAGTGTTACTGAATCGTGAGGTCACATGGTTGCCAAATAATTCTCACACATATGCCATTGTTTGTCATGCAGTGTGTGATGTTGCTTCATCCTGTTGAAACCAGGCTTATTGAGCATTTGGAAAGTTGGTCAATGCAGGAGTAACAAAAGTTTGTAACACTTCCACGTAATGATCAGCATTGACAGTTATTATGTTTCCCTATTCATTTGTGAAAAAATACGGTCCGATGATCCTATGTGATGGAACACCACACCATACTGTCACTTTAGTAGCATGTAAAGGGCACTCACGAATATCATGAGGAATTGTGTTTGCCCAGTAACGGTAGTTCTGTTTATTCACATAACCTGTGACATGAAAATGTGCCTCATCTGACATTCACAACTTGTTCAGAAATTCATCATCAATGTTTATTTTTGTTATCATTTGTTGACGGAATCCGAATCGTAACCAGTAATTGTTGTCCTTCAATTGTTGCACCATCTGTAGTTTGTACGGATGAAGTTCTAAACCAAGATGAAGAATTCTGTGAACGCTCTCCCAGGACATTCCAACCACTGTACTTGCTTACGAATTGAATGCCGTGGGCTCCGTAAGACAGACTTGTGTACAACATCAATGTTCTTTGGAGAATGCACATTTCTTGGTCATTCAGTTGGTTTCTTCTTGAGGGCAGATCCTGTCTCTTCAAAGTTATAAATCCAACATTTTATCATGTGTTTCGACGGAACGTCATCATGATGTCCTAAATTATAAAAAATCGAAACTCCCTCTGCGCCGCTACCAAACTATCATTGTTTTTATAAAACATTTTTATGGCTAACGCCTGCTGTTGTCCATTGCACTGATTCATGATTACTGAAATGGCGGACTGTTTACTCGCTATCTGTCAGGTACCCACAGTGCTGCCATCTGCCCATTGCTGCCACTACTCATTTGAAACATTCCCATTATTCTATGTCATCCTGTATATCCATAATTTGGTTCCTATTCACTTGAGTTCATTTTCCACACTTGTCTGGTTTTCTTTGGTCAGCCTTCCTTTTGGCTGACAAGGAATCTCAAGCAGTGTTGCATTTTACCTCGTTTATAATGTTTTAAATGCTGTATTCATATTTGTCTCTACTTATAGTCTCTAATTATAATAATGGTGCTGATAATCTGTAGTTGAGTGCCCTTAAACCACTAATTATCACCAATCCTGAGTTATGAGAATGACAGGGTTGGTTCTAATGCTGCAATAACTGTAAGAACACTGTGCATGAAACATGAGGACTCTATTACCATTTTTTCTACACAATGTCCAAAGTCCATTTCCTTCAAATTTTTCTGACATTTCTGTTTATGTAGTTTGACATAATTTTTTACCCTATAAAACTCCTGTCATGAAGTGAAAAAGAATGTGGGCATTTATTGAACACTCCAAGAGTTTAAATTTAATAATACAGTCTCCTCCAAAAAATCTTTATAAAGATATACTCTTTGTTTGTCATGTGCACCAAAGAATCATGTGGAGAGGAAGTTTGAGACACTGGATGAGAGCTATATATAATTATGTTCCATTACCAGTAAGTTGTAAAATATTATGAAGCAAATGGGTTAGTATTGCACTAAGAATTCGTTAGTTTGGTAATAACTATGATTGTAATTATAGTATTTCTTTTGGTTTCAGCTTATATCTAACAAAGGAACAAAGCCTGAAAGAGAAAATGCGCCATACATTGCTGGAAAATTTTCCCTTCGTAGCATGCCATATACTTTTCATCTCGGAAATGGTGAAACATATGAAGGTTTTGTTAATCGGAAATTAGAACGAGGTAAACGTTATCGCATTTTTGTGAGAGCTATTGTGGACACTCCTCAGAAGGTATGCAACTTAGAACATTTCACGAATTAATGATTTATCATGTTGTCATGTTGTATCATAGATATTACTATACAATGTTACCCTTTTGCAGCACCTGTACACATCAAGCCCATTCTCTGAATATTTATCACTGGATATGCGTGAAGTGCCTCCAGGGGACCCACCGTTAAGACCAGATCCCAACATTCCTCCTGACAACTCAGATGTATCAATGAAGAGCAACACTGAAGAAGCAGGCATGGTCTGGGTCATTGGTCCTATTATCGCTGCTCTTATGCTGTCCATCTGTTTCATGTTGCTGTTTATTATTAAAAAGTGAGTAAGTCCAGGAAGTAACGTAAGGTTTAGTATGACATCTCAGTAGTAGTGAGAATGTAGTTATTAAAATATGATTAATTGTAGCTATAAAAACAATATGAAAATAGTGGTATCATCACTGACATTTAATATGCTAATAGTTCTATCAACCTGGTGCACAATGTATCCAGTTCAATATACTTGACCGCAGCTATCAAAATAATTTTGTTTAGTTAGATATTTAATAAAGGCTGCACTTCACTTCCATGTAATCGATAATATGAAGTAAAACCAAAAAACTGTGAAGCAAGAAATGATGAATAAATGATTAATGATGACATTTTTGCATACATTCCCTTCAACATAAAACCTAAAGATGCAAAATTTGTGGCATTTATAATTGTTGTAAATGATGTAATTAAGTTTTTGCAGCATGAAATACTTGTACTTTATTTTACAGAAACAGACATGTTTTATAGTATAGTGTGAAAAATTTAGCTTTGCACATGTTGTCTCATATATAGTGTTGTACATGCTCAGAATTCCACTGTTTGCAGACGAAGGCAGCCTTGTAAGGCTCCTGACCAAGCAGCAGTAACACGGCCTCTTATGGCAGCTGATATTGGCACCAGCCACGCACCAACTGATCCTGTTGAAATGCGCCGCCAGAACTTTCAGACTCCTGGTATGATTTCACATCCTCCTATACCAATCTCTGAGCTGGCAAACCACATTGAACGTCTGAAGGCTAATGACAACCTAAAATTCTCACAAGAGTATGAGGTAAGATCTACAAACTTTTGTCTACAAAAACTGAGCAAAATTCATAATATTTTAGAAGTCTCATCATGCTAGTAATAGAGATGTGAGCATAAAATTGCCAAATTGTCAGGTGACTTTAACAGATAGCAGCACTTCAGTATCATTGGCTGGCAAAATAGCAACACATGTACTGTCATTCTGATTAAACATGAATTTTGTAAACTTTTGTGACAAGTGCATACAATAACAGAAGCACTGGAGAATTAAAGTACTATTACAGGTTGGGGCAATGTTGTTTTTAGTCTTGTTGCTATGAAACACTGTACAGACAAAAAAAAAAAAAAATCACACTCACAGCATATTTATCTCCATTATTGATACCGAGAATTTCTTAACTTACATGGAATTTTTTTTCCAGTCAATAGAGCCAGGGCAGACATTTACATGGGACCATTCCAACATGGAAATTAATAAGCCAAAGAACAGATATGCAAATGTTATTGCTTATGACCATTCACGTGTCATCCTTCAACCATTAGATGGCATTCCTGGGAGCGATTACATCAATGCAAATTATTGTGATGGCTATAGAAAGCATAATGCTTATGTAGCAACCCAGGTAAGTTGTATGAAATGACAATTATTTATTTGACAGACAGTCATTACACAGTCAACAGTGAAAATAGCACAGTTTTTAGAAGTTTACAAGTGACTTTAGATCTTAACGTGAAAAAAATTTGATTGTAAAGAATTTTGTATGTAATGCAAATGCAACAGAAAACTGAGTGACAGTGCCCCATGCTTTGCACCCAATTGGATGGATACTTAAGTAACAATAAAATACGATTTCAGACACATGGTTCAGTGAAGATAAACATTTATCTCTTATATAAAGTACATGTAATCTTTGGAGTTTAGAATTTGAAATTCTTACAACAGAATCTAGATACAATGCCAATATATCTGTTGCAAATAAATTTGTTCCACAGAACATAAAACATTCACTCAGTAAACAAAAGATAGAAACCACATCTACACCTGGCTTACACTTTTACTGTGAAGCAAAAAGAACTACATTTTTCTGCAGCATCTGTTTTCAGGAGACTTCCATCAGACAAGCAAATAAAAACAACCAACTCCCACCACATAATGTGGTTCAGTGGTTAAGACATAAGACTCCTGTTTGGGCTGACTGAGTCTGAGTCTCAAATTACAAACTGCCAATTCTGATTTTATTCTGAAGTTTCCTTTAATCAAGTCATATGAATGCTGGGACAGTACATTCCCAATATTTCTCCAACTCAACCAGTGCTCTGTCTCTAATGACATGAACACATTATAGATATTAAAATCTATCATGGCTTCCATCACAATAGATAGTCCACTTTGAAGGATTTCTTTGTAATTTCACCGTTTTAAACAAGTAAATAACAAAATGCAAATTTAAACTATTTTTCACTGTATGATATTATGACATAACTAGTATAATGCAAACATGTAAATTTCTAAGCTATACTGTCATGATTCTCTGAGCTCTTTGAACACATTGGCTGTACTGAGATCTATTAATTTTCAATTATGAAATATTTAATGTTAATATAGCACAGCATTTCACTTGCTTACTCACACATTAACATTTTAGGGTCCCCTTCAAGAAACATTTGGAGATTTCTGGCGGATGTGCTGGGAATTACGTTCAGCAACAATAGTTATGATGACTAAGTTAGAAGAACGCACACGTATTAAGTGTGATCAGTACTGGCCTTCGCGAGGGACAGAAACATATGGCACAATGACTGTTACTATCAGTGATGTTCAGGAGTTGGCAACATATTGCATTCGTACCTTTCAGATCCATAAGGTATGCAGCAACAGAAAGTTCTTCTTCTCCACATTTTGTATTTCTTATAAAGATCTTTTGTTCCTAAATGGCAACAAATGTATAATATTAAACTGTTTGTTTGTCAGGGTGGCCACCAAGAGAGGAGAGAAGTAAAACAATTTCAATTTACTGCTTGGCCTGATCATGGTGTCCCAGATCACCCAGCACCTTTCTTACAGTTCCTACGCCGTGTCCGAAATATGAATCCCCCAGAGGCTGGTCCAATGATAGTTCACTGCAGGTATTTGTCAACTTATCCAACTGTGCATTATAAACATGCAAATTAAAACCATTTATTATGAATTTTGATACATGACACATGACAACTTTTTGTTTCCAGTGCTGGTGTTGGACGCACTGGTTGTTTTATAGTTATAGATTCAATGCTGGAGCGACTGAAGCATGAAAAAATGTTAGACATATATGGTCATGTAACTTGTCTCAGGGCTCAACGCAACTACATGGTTCAGGTGAGTATGCAAGGGCTTATTGATATTATGTTATGTTCACAGTGTAACTACTTTTAATTAAATGTGGCACAAATTAATTGAAAAATATGTACTTTTTCTAATATCTTGTGATGTAATAGACTGTTTTTGTGCCCTGAGATCATCACCGTTTCTTCTCAGCAGAAGAATACTGCTATTTCCATTCTTCCAGTTCTTCCTGCCTGACAGTATTTTTCATCATGAATTTACTGGTTCCTGCAGTTGTGGCTTATTTACTATGAAGATTCTAGTTCACAAGCTAAGGAAGTTGACTGTACCAGCACATTATCTTTTATGTAAATACTTTACAAGTAAAAGAGATCACTCACCAAGCTGTAGAAGCATTGAATCGTTGATGTACACACAAAAAAGAATGAAAACTCTGCTAGCTTTTGGAATAACTCCTGTGAGAAGCTAGAGCACAATATAGGAGAAAGAGGTGTTTGGTGTGTGGACTTGTCATGTGATACATGGACACTGGAGCCGGTGAGATGATGCACACGAAGATGATGTGGAGGCTTAGATTGGGAGGGGGTGACAAGATAGAGGAAGTGGAAACTGATGGTTAGAGGATATGAGGAATCTCCACATCATCTTAATCATGAGACACACCAGCATATGGGGAACATCCGCATCATCTCCATCAAGCGACACACCTTATTGGCTCTGGTGACTGTGTGTTGCATGCCTAGCCCATTCACCCACCACCTCTCCTTCTGTTTTTCTATCCTGCACACTTGCTGCCTCCCTCGGAGCCGATAGCTACCCATCCCCAACTGCTCCTCCTGATTCCTGGCTCTGCCTCCCAACTCCCCCCCCCCCCCCCCCCCCATCCTCCTCAAGATCCCCACCGCAGCCCACCTATCGAACTGCAAACCCAGTGTTGTGCACCCACCCAACACAATACAGGTGCACAGGTGTGTGTGTGTGTGTGTGTGTGTTCTGCACCTCATCAAAGGATTTCTTCCAAAAAATAGAATTTTTTTTTATTTTTTTAAATTTTGTGTGTGTGTGTGTGTGTGTGTGTGTGTGTGTGTGTGTGTGTGTGTGTCAACAAGTCAACACTTCAGCTCAACTCAAATGTTCCTAAGTAAAATTAACTTTTACAGTGCTTCTCAAAAGAAACCTGTCAAATCATAAAATCAGGCAGATACTACATTTGATGTGAAACTTTCTCACTGGCCTTATATTTTGGGGGACTGTCATATTAATACAAGTTCTGTAAACATATTTGACTTCTTTAAATTTCCACAGATTTTGATGAAATAACACATGGACTACAAGCCACATATAGTTATTGCTGTTTTTTTTATTCCTGGCTTAATAATTTGAGAGGGTAAAGATCACTCTTGGCACGTTAGCAATCTGAGGAAGCTCTGAAAAAAAAAAAAAAAAAAAAAAAAACAGTACCTGGTATACCTTAGATGAAAGCAAAATATAGAATCACAAACATATAGATGTTAGTTGAAACACTGTCAGCTACAAGGGACTCAAATAAACACAGGAACAAAATAGACAATAACAAAATAAGACTCACAATATGTTTTCAAATTTTTCATCACAAAGAACAGTCAAACCCATTGTTACAGTTGAGGAAGTGATGTAGTAATTAATGCAAGTGGCATTGAAAGGCAGCCAAAATTCATAACTAAACAAGACCACTTCGACTATATAGCATCTGTTTTTGTGTTGTATACTGAATTTAAAAGTTAATTAGTTTCACTCTGAACATAATTTAGTGTGCATTGCTTGCACAGAAAACTCTTCACAGAAACTGGAAAAGAACACACAGGCCACACCCTTTTATAAAAAAAAAAAGCACTAAAATTTCCACCAGTGTGTTGTACGGTGATTGATTAATAAAGTATTTTGGCAAAATAGAGCTACCAGTTTTTTCTTGTGTTAATTAGAATGTAAGAAAGGAGACAGAGAGAGAGATAGAATATGGATGTAAACTGACACTGACATAATTAAAATAACAACAACACTGATTCCTAATCCTGTTTCTTACACCTTTTCAGACGGAGGACCAATATATTTTCATTCATGATGCACTACTTGAAGCGGTAATTGTAGGTAATACGGAAGTTCCAGCTCGTAATCTACACACACATATCCAGAAGCTCATGCAGACTGAGCCAGGTGAAAATATTACAGGAATGGAACTGGAGTTCAAGGTGAGCATTAGCAGCAGCTCTGAAAAATAGTGCAGAACTATGCCACGTGGCATATGAAAACTCTTGAAAAGATGACTGCTGTGACTAATGCATGTTAATGTTGGCAATTAAACTTTTTGCAAAATGTGCTAAAATTGAAAGGCAGCTAAAATCAGCTATTGGAGTGTACACATTGCCAAGAGAGACCCTTAACCCAGGCTGTTTCATCATATTGAGAATTTTCACGGTTTACATATATGCACTGAGATCTAACAGGTAACGCCTTGTCTATTGGCAGCTTATTTCTGCTTCAGCATTCTATATGCACAGACATGTATATCAATGAGAAGTTAGAAGTATTATTTGTATATGGTGAATGTAAAGGAAATGCTGCCAGACCAGCATGGAAATAGAGGGTTATCTGTTCTGATTGCAGATGTCAGAAGCACTTGAGAATGCAATCTGCCACGAAGCCCCACCTATGCAGACAGTATGTGTCAATGAATCACAACAGCATATGCTGTCTTACCATCCACTGATATAAGGTTTATATAACTCTCAAATGGCATTTCCAAATATGTTTCTCAGTCATTGGGAAACAGTCTGAGCACATGCTTAAGTGACACGTAAAGCTGTGTTTTATTAAGAGAAGTATTTAGTTTGTAGATGATGGGTGGTTACGGGATCATTATGAGTAAAATGGTTTATGCATTGATTGTTATGCCATTTGATTACAATTTTGATTATTACCTGTAGTCACAGTTGTCCAACAACTTGTGATTTCCCTATAAGAAGCATTCCAGCATTTCCAGTCAAAGACGAGCTAGATAATCATTTCACAAATATAGAATTTAAGATGGTAGTTCCTTTTGTCTGTGGAAAGGGGCCATTTTCATCTCTGTCTTAGTTGAGTGGTGACAAGTAAGTAGCCAAGAGCAGCCTTAACTATATGGTGAAAATGCAGCTGTTTCCGCAAAAGCTGTTCACTTGAACCTGGGAAAATAGACACATTTGAAAGTTTTTCCTAAGCCTCTACAGTTAGCATATAGCTCCATTTACAAAAATCGTAGCTTACCCTTTGTCTATGTCATAAAAAGAAGAGCCTAGAGGAAATAAATTTTACACTACAATAGCTGATTCCAACAGTCTTGCTTTCCAAATTTTGCACATCCCTCAGGTACTTCAGTGAAAAGTTTCAATGTGAACATTAACAAGAGTTATATCATTGGACTTGTATTTTCAAGAGGTTTCTATTGCTGCTTAAAACCATAATGCTCCTTTAGAGAGAGAGAGAGAGAGAGAGAGAGAGAGAGAGAGAGAGAGAGAAACATACTTGCTTTAATGTCTTTGGCTGATCCAAAAGTTAAGAGGGTTAACCATACTACAAAATTATGTGCCCCTCTGCATACTGTCATTTGCCAAAAACCTTCAATATCTTGGACCATTCATGAAATAAAAGAGGTGTTATGTATGCAACTCACTATGTATATCCCTACTCATGAAATAGACCTGCTGAGCAGTGAACAAAAGTTTACCAATCAGAAAGTGCTCATCTCTGGAACAATAAACATACACATTCAACTGCTTCTCTCTCAATACCACACTCATTGTCAAACGTTAGGTGACAGTGTCAGGAGGCAACAGTGATTGTTGTGTAGTCTATGTGATAGCTCTGTTAAAGGACTTTGTCTGAAAGCTAAGCCTTTGCTCCATGTTTTATAGGGTTGTTCATTGTTCAGCACATTCTATGTTTGATAAATAATCTGTACTCTTATACATTAACTACTCAAACAAAGTTTTTCACCACCTTCATAACTGTGAACATATACTGGCTTAGATTCAATATTGTGTTGCTCTACCTCACATGTCGTAACACACTCGGACCGTCCTTGGGAAGCCATCAACAAAGTGGCCAATATGTTGTTGTTTGAGCTTGTCTTTCTCTTCAGTGCAAGTCGTTCTTTTGTCGTCTGGGGTGTGAGGAGGTTTATGTGACAACGCACTACTCATTTCAGCTGATTCCAAGCACTCTCAATCATGCTCATGTCAGAAGAAACTGGAGGCCTTCCATTTGATCACTTTCTGCTTCCTAGATGAAGATGTTCATGAGTGGGATGCCATTTGCCTGTGCATTATCAACATAAAAGACAAACCCATCATGAAGATGTTGACTGTAGGGCTGAAGGGTAGCTTGGAGAATCCTGTGCACATTCTGCATAGCCCTGAAATTACCACTGATAATGACTAGACATGTTTGATATTTATGCACAGTACTGGTCAAAAACGTGACTGACTCATCTCCCTGCTGAACCCTGCTGGTGGCTCCTACTGCCTGGCTGCCTTTACACTGTTCTACAACAGTTGGCAGGTGTTGGACAAATTCTTCACTCATTGCTAAAGGAAACTTAATGCTATTGATCCAGGTTCCCTTTCAGGTGTTCCCTTTCCTGCCTTCTTTGTTTACTATGCTGCTGGGTAGTTTATGCTGTTTTTCATATGCTATGCCTAGAGGCCCAGTTGATTGTGTTGAGGCAGTTCCATACTGTCAGGGTTAACACAGCTGTTCCAGTTGTCTGCAAAATGGCAGCTCACTGTTCTGTTGCATTCTCCTCAGAGTACCTTACAGCCATAATTTTTTGGTAGTGGTCATCAACTGGTGTTATTGATCACAGAAGACACTACATGGCAGTTTTTCAGTGTTTCGTATCACACGAAGGTGACTAGTTGTTTGAACATCATCTTTGTGATGCCAGTGTGGTGGGAAACACACCATACAGATGCTCCTTTTTGCTGGCAAGTTACTCTGTGTGCACAGTCTAAGCCTGAAGCCATCCTCCAAGACATGTTGACAGAACTGAATTAGAGACACTATGCCCTCTACTGAATTGCACTGAGATGACTCATTGGCTGTACATAGCAGTTTCTTGTGGTCAAAAGGGTATTGAGAAAGAGGTTATGGATAAAAAAAAAAAAGAAAGAGAGAGAGAGAGAGAGAGAGGTATTCAAGTCATGAGATTGTTACAAAACGTTTTTTGAGCCATTTATCTCCCTCCATTCTGGATTTTACTTTTATGCTTATTGAGCCAAATATGATTATTTATATTATGAAAAGACTAAAATCAGATTTTGCTACTAAATATTATACAGAAATGTGGATTACAGTGTAAATGAGAACATTATTATTGATTGCAATCAAAATAATTTTTTTTCATCATGTTTGCAATGTTTCCCTCTGTACAACATGTGCATATATAAGCAAATTCTATTCTTTTTTGTAGAAACTGTCCAACATCAAGGCTGATTCAACACGCTTCATCAGTGCAAACCTGGCCTGCAACAAGCATAAAAACCGTCTTGTCCACATCTTGCCATTCGAGGCCACTCGTGTTTGCCTAACACCTGTCAGAGGTGTTGAAGGATCTGACTACATAAATGCTAGTTTTATTGATGGCTACCGATATCGTTCAGCTTATATAGCCACTCAGGGTCCACTAGTTGATACGACAGAAGACTTCTGGCGCATGCTGTGGGAACACAATTCCACAATTGTTGTAATGCTGACAAAGCTTAAAGAGATGGGAAGGGTATGTATTAACCTTTTATATTACTTTTTTTCTGAAATACAGTAACTCACATTGTATAAAATTATTGTGTATTTATATTGAAAGTTGTTAACATCATTCAGCATAATTATGCTATATTATGGGACACTAATGACAATATCCATGACAGATTTCTGATCAGATTCACAGTACACTATCAGTTTTGTACTGTTAACTTCTCCCACAGATATCAGCACAGGATCAAGACTGTTTATGATAGTCACACCAGAAGTATAGAAGAAGTGTTGCATTTTTAAACTTTTTTCTTTTCAAAGTACTCACTCAAGTTGCATTTTCTGAAATACCTCTGTGAAGACTCCTGGAGATGCCTTCTTAGCAAGACAGTTCAGGAATGTTACTTGGATGGAGAGAGCTGTTTTCACTGACTAAAAATATGTTTGCACATGCTGTTCTTTAACTTTTTAAATGGAATAAAACTGTATACACATTCCGGGTTTGGATACTGAAGTAATTGACAGATGAATTAGTGGCAGTTTACATTGGTTTCTGCAACAGTTTGTCTTTGTTGGTAGTTTGACAATGATCCAGTTCAGTTATTCATCGGAACTATCCATGTGACATTCATTCATGCACATTACTCAGATAACCTTGGCTCAGCATTAACCCATTACTGGTCCATCAAAATATCACATGTTAAGTGCCTAAAAAAGAATGTTAAGTGCCTAAAAAGGAAAATTCCATTCAGCAAACCAATAAAATCACAAAGGGCTAGTCAGAGAGACAAAGCACCCAGTACAGCCGAAAGAAGAACAGAAAAGGTATAACAGTACTTCTGATTCCAGGTGGTTTGTCAGGGTGGGGGTGCGTGCAGGTCATGTCAGCTGACAAGAATAATACAAATAAGATAGTAAAAAACATCCATACCCTAAAATTCCTATCCTGGAACCACTGTGGTTGGAAAACCTGCTCAATGCACCATCCAGCTACCATCTACTCAGCACTGGCACAGCACGTAACATTAAAGGCCGACAAAAGTGTGAAACTGCTTATATGATATTATCAACTGATATTTGTTCTCTGCAAGGCTTTCTGCACTGGAATGAGCACCACAGAACTGGTAAAATACACTAGTGGATACAGATGAACTGTCTGCCTTGGATATATCCATGGGGCTTGCTATACCACACACTCTATTTGGATCTTACAACCTAGAATTCCCTGAATGCTTGATATAGGTACTTGTTCTGCAACATATTTCTCTCTCCTAGACTCAATCCACATTATCCTAAACCTCCCCTATCCTGCATCCTCCCATTGGTATTTGTACAGTTCTCTCTATCTTCTGTTGTGTTATATTCCCCATAGGTTCCCCCCTCCTCATCTGCTTATTGTAGCTCATTTTTACTATGTTTTCATGTGCCATTTTCTGTCTTTCTATGTTTACCCACCATTACTTCTTACTCGACCTGAAGCAAAGTCAACATAGCATAGAATGCTAAGCTATGTGCTGGCACCTACTTCCTCTGATACATTTTCCTTCTACCCTTTTTATAAAAGATTAGTCCTTGCTAGTTGGTTTCTGAGTGACATGCCTCCCACCTCTTCCAACCCTTTCCTCTTTTCTCCTCAGAAGCATAAATGTGTTGTTCCAAAAATGCTATGAGTGCTGTCAAATGGTTGTGCTTTTCTTTTGGTGGCACTGGATGTTGTGCCACAAAGTACTGGGCAGCTCAAAACATCAAAAATACTACTTTGGTATCCTAACATCATTCTATATATTTTGTACCTGAATCCTTAACTTTAATCTCCAAATTGGTGTAGAAACTGACTAACATATTGTACACACCTCCATATTAGCCTGTCATTATTTGCTGTCCAGTTCCTGATAAATGATTCCAAGACTCTACACTACCAGTGATACACTTGTCCTGGAACCATTTTACCACTTACCTCAAACTTTCCTAAATGTACGCGCAGAGTGAAAGAAGTAGCAGTGAGAATGACTATATTATGTGGCAGCTCCAGCTGCCAGCTGTATTTAGTAGTCTACTCGCATGACCACCACTGATGCCCCTAGTCACAAACAACCTTTTGTAGCATTCTGCAGTTTGTTTTCAGTGCAGGAAACATGCCACAGCAAGTGTTCCTAAGTAATTGCTCATCAGACTATTCCAGATATAAATTGATTGAATTTTACATGACACTTGGAAACTGCTAAGATTCATCTATATGCTAAATAATAGTTTATACTATATGAAAGAAAAACAAACAGCATTAGGGGCACCAAGAAAGTGCAGGCAGGGGGGAAGGTGTTGTGCACAGTGAGGTATGGGTTGGGAGGGGACAATAGTGCGGAGGAAGAGTAGGAAGAGGAAGACTGTGGAGAGGACCGTGTGAGTGGAGAGTGAGGAAAGTATATTCGTTGATCAGGGGCTTGCTTGCCGATACCGAGGCAGGGAGGACTGCAAGATCAAAGGGTGTATTACAAGGACAGTTCCCATCTACATAATTCAGATAGTTTGGTTTTGGCAGGAAGGACCTAGGTGGTGGATTGTGAAGCATCCACTGAAATCGGTCTTGTGTCGGCACCATGTTGTGCCACTGGGCAATCAAATCTGCTCTTGACAACAGTTAGGTGGTGGCCGTTCATTTGGGTTGATAGCCAATTGATAGTCATACCAACATAAAATGCTCTGCAAAAGTTATAGCAAAGCTGATAGCACATTCTACTATAGTCCAATCACAGAGTATATAATTCTAGTCATCCTCCAGGAAAATACATTATCATCACCAATCTCCTTATTGTGAAATGTTGCACAGCAAATGCAGAACACGAGTAATTCACTTTTAACGATCTTAGGTCTCTTGCGAACAGGAAATGCTGACCATAAATAAATATCTTCCCTCTATTTAGTTTGTATGAATGACAGTTCACAAACTTTTAGAGTTAATCCATTTTATTATTTCTCAACTTTCATGAAATAGCATTGCAATATGTATATGATTGATAATATAATAGGGTTTGTCCCTGCCACAGAACAAATAATTGTATGATTTACAAAACTGTACCAAGTAATTAGATATCTTAAATTGTCAATTATTCTATGAGTTGATAGTAGCTGTGAATAGAGGTACTTAACAGTTTTTTTTTTTTTCTTTTAGGAGAAATGTCACCAGTATTGGCCGAGTGACCGGTCAGTCCGTTATCAGTGTTTTGTTGTTGACCCAATAGCAGAATACAATATGCCTCAGTACATACTACGAGAATTCAAGGTTACTGATGCCCGTGATGGTAGTTCTCGCACCATTCGCCAATTCCAGTTCATTGACTGGCCAGAACAAGGTGTGCCAAAGTCTGGTGATGGTTTTATTGATTTCATTGGCCAGGTGCACAAGACCAAAGAGCAATTTGGTCAAGATGGGCCAATTACTGTTCACTGCAGGTATGTCACACTCATAATTATGTCAGTATATTGTACAAAAATGACATCTCAGTTACTTAAGGGAAATGTCTTAATCCAGTGAGTAATCCTTTGTTTGATTTCCTTGTTGTGTACTAAATTGTAATATTCTACTTTTCCAGTGCTGGGGTAGGTCGCACAGGTGTATTCATTACACTAAGTATCGTTTTAGAAAGAATGCAGTATGAGGGCGTTGTAGACGTCTTCCAAACCGTTCGGATCCTACGAACACAGCGCCCGGCAATGGTTCAGACAGAGGTTTGTATATACAATCGTTAGAATGATGTAAAGTGTATGTTAGCTCTATTATCCTTGAAAACATAAAAGCCAATACATACGTAATTGTTTTGGGCTCCAGACTGCAGACGGAAGATACGAGCCCTCTAATAAAGTACTAGTTACCTGTGATAGAACATAAACCAAGTATCTTGGCCCATCAAATAGCATCCAAATTGTAAAACTGAATTGCCCTTAACAGGAACTACTATTGTACTCAGTTGAAGCGGCATTCCTCAAAGATTCATTGCTGAAATAACAATGTGCCTATAATAACATGATTCCTCTCTTACATGACACTTACTGCCACAGTGTCACTTTTCAGTTCACTCTGCTTATATTCAATGAAATTAAAAACTTTGCAAATCCCTCTGGATGCAAAATGGCCCAAGTAGGCCATTTGTGTGATACGTATTTAACAAACATTTCTACAGGGTTAAGTTACGTCCTTTGTTTTCATTGGCAGAGATCATATCAGTGTGATTAAAACTACTACTTAAGTTTTTACCAGCCAATACCATTAATGTACAGGTAGTATTTTTCATATTTGTGTAACAGTATTTTCTTGCATGCAGATCTTCATTGAATTAACCTACACTCAACATAAGCCAAGTCGAAATCCTTCTGAAAATGAGGCATTTAAATGTTTCAGGGCACTCTAATAAATAACTATTAAATTTTTGGTGAATGTATAGGGTTACTTTTAAATACTACCAGGGTAGATGACTGCACAGTACAGAAAATAGAGACACGCTAGTGGATAGAATGTCTTTCCAAGTTTTTAACGTACATTACAGTTGCTCAATATGAGCTTCATAAGTGACACGTCAAACATCAATATGCCAGTCAAACTCTTGCCATACACATCCCAACACATCATGTTGGATATCAGCGACCACATTAATTTTCCTTCCTTGCAACTCTTTCAAATTACTTGGCAGTCTAGACAGGAACACAAATTATTTGACATAACCCCTTAAGAAGAGTTAAGTCTGGCAACCACAAGGGCCACTGAAGAAGAGGAGAAGCATGATGAGAAGCACATCCAGTCCAATCTAATGTTAGGCAATTCAGCTTTAAGATAATCATGAATGTCTGGAAGAAAGTGTGATGAATTACTGTCTTGCTCCAAAATGGACTCTCCAATGCCTTGGGGTAATTGTGGCTGCCAGATCTCCTGGTGCATGAAACTGATCAGTTTTCCTCTCAAAGAAAAATGGTCCATGAACTTTTGAAGAGGACATGGCACAAAAGACATTCACTTTACATGAGTCACAAATGTGTTCAAAATCATATGTGGATGGTATGCATCTAAAACAGCATGTTATGACATGTTACCTTTCCAGACAAATGAAAGATGGCTTTCTTACAGAAAAACAACTTCTGTGAAAAACCATATTCCTCCACTAGCCACTGTAAGTCATCGCAAATGTCTGGATGAAGGGTATTGTCCAGAGTAGTCAGTACGTGTAACTGCAGCTGGTATGATTTTACATGCACACATTTGTGTAGAACATGTCTGACAGTTGACTTTGGTACCTGCAGTTCTCAGCTTCCACATGTCACTGATTTCTTTAAGCTCCTGATGAATGATTTCCACACACATTCCACCTTCTCTGTTGACTGTCTTGGCTGGCTCGTTTCCTTTGCATCACGTAAGCAACTAATCTCATGAAATGTTTTGTACCATCAAGGACAAATGGCTACAAAGCTGAGAGAGCCCATAGGGTGACATCATATTACATACAGAAGCATTGTCACATAAAACTTACAATTTCCCTCTTCATAGGAGAAATATTTCATATTGTATTGAACACAAATATGAAAATTAATACAAAAATATTTATAAATGGAGATCATGATAATGTCAGCTCCCCTTCTCCAAATAAATATTGACTGTGACAAGGTTCAAAAACTTATCTTTTTTTTATTTTAAAAATAAAAGAGAAGTATATTAGTCTACTTCACATACAGTGTGTTAACTGTAAGACGGCAGAGTTGTGAGGGGAGTGCGGGGAGAGGAGGAAGCAAGCATTGGCTGGCGAGGGGAGAGGAGCCGTTGGGGGGGACAAGGCACGCCTACCAGTTGCAGTGCTGGCACTACAAATTGTGCATCATGCTTACACGAAAGCAGACGAAAGGCTTGGAATTAAAACACGCTTTAAATGTTGTTCGTAAACGAAACTGAAATCGTCATGTACATTAAAATTCAGTTTCGTTTACGAACAACATTTAAAGCGTGTTTTAATTCCAAGCCTTTCGTCTGCTTTCGTGTAAGCATGACGCGCAATTTGTAGTGCCAACACTGCATATATATATGTGTGTTTGTCTACTATGCGCTCACAAACCATTCATCCGATTGCCATGACGCCGGCGCGGTAACTCAGCGTGTTCGGTCAGAGGGTTAGCTGCCCTCTGTAATAAAAAAAACTGAGTTGATGGATCAACGACGAACTGAAACGGGTGTCTTGCGACGTCTGCCCCGAGCAGATACAATGAACGAAAATGAACAAAATGAGATTAAAAAAAATTAGGTCAAGGCTTGTCATGCAGCGGACCCGAATTCGATTCACACTGCTCGCAATTTTTTTTAAAAATTTTATTTCATTCCCTACAATGTTAAACTATTAATTATAAAATTTAAATATACTTAAGCAGGTCATATAGTATAACGTAACTGTCAATCTCTATATATAAAAATGAATGTATGTATGTCTGCCATCTGTGCGTTCCCAAACCATTCATCCGATTGCGATGAAATTTTGGTGATTTGTTCTCTGTACGCCCACGAAGGTTCCTAGCCAAAAAAAAGAAATGAGACACATTCCTGAGGAGATACGATGTCATAAACAACGAAATGCCACCGCGGGAAAATACCCAGATTTATGCATCCATTATTTGAGAACGAGAGCACTTAGCAACTAGCAACAAATGTTACATACAATTTCAAACCTTTACGAAAATTTTTCTCGCTGACACCCCCCACAAAATAATGAAAGGAAAAAAGGTTGTCGCTTACTACATTTTCTCAGTACATACCGTAAATCTGCTGCAGTAGGCATGACGTTTTAATGTATTATTTCATTACTATTAACTCTAATCGCACATATATCAGTAAATGCGCCGGCAAATTTATGTCTCTTTACGACATATAATTCAGGAGATATGACGTGATAAACATCGAGATTCGTGAAAAAGTGCCGCGTCAGGCATGACGTTTTTTTCTGTTATTTCTTCACTACTAACACTATTCGCAACACGTTTTGCAAACATGTTAAAAAAAAAATTATAAAACCACGCAGAACAGCACAGAGCAAAACAATAACGAAGCAGACAACAATGGCTACCTTGTACAACACAGCTACGTAATGTTGGCAACAGTCGAAACTGTGTGCCTCCCAAAGTCTCCCGACGTTTACCGACTTCTGCCGATTTAGAACTAGGGAGAGGTCTGCCATCTAAAAGTTTACACACTGTAGTTAAGATGTTTAAGAGGGAACTTGAAGAATAAAATAATATGAATAGAGCAGGCAGCAGCCAGCCAGAGATAAAGAAAACAGTATGGAGAAGACCATCACCTGGAGGGAAAGCAGTCAACACAGACAAGAATTATAATTAAGAATGTGACCACTGATAGATACACACAGAAAGAAGATGAGTAAGAACATTGGTTCAGAATGTACTAAAAAGTAGAACAAATTGAAAGTAGTTAAGTGATTAGAGTTGGGGGAGGGGGGGGTGAACAGAAAATAGATGAACACACAGGCAAACATGAGTAATTAAGATTAGGATTCAACATCCCATTAATGGTAAGATTGTCAGAGACTTAGTACAAGCTGAAATAGGACAACTGGCCTTTTTTGTTTTGCATTTGTCAGTTTCTCAGGTAGTATACTTGAGTAGTGATACCCTTTTAATTTTGTGATAGTCCTACGTAGAAGTTTTCCACTGCTCATTTTCAAACTCTATAGCTATAACTATTGAAATTATTGTTACTATTATTATTTGTTATTAATGTTGACTGTTATAATAAATAGCTGTTTTTAAATTCATTTCATTTTGTGAATATTTACATGCCTTTTTTCCCACCAGGATCAGTACCAGTTTTGCTATCGAGCTGCATTGGAGTATTTGGGATCATTTGACCATTATGCGAATTGACAGTAACACCACTGTGGAACATGATGAGAGACATAGCAGTCAATGGCTGTTTATTTAGAAAGATGAGTAATAAGTAGGGTTTGAGTATGTTTGTCCAGTAAAGTTAGCAAGAGAAATAACTAAGAAAAATTTTAAGGACGGACAATATTTTAATGATGCCGTGGTGAAGAAAATGAACATAAATACTATAGCTGTTATTGTTCTCCCACTCCATTTGCTGGAAAACATTGACAATAATTCGACAACTCTCCAATTTTCTGTAAACTTGCTGTTTTTGTTTTCGCATTCATCTGTTATTTTACACATTTGATTTACTCTGAACTGGATATAATATCCAGATACTGCCTCAAGAATAATATTGAAACGTCTCTTACCTGTGAATGGACAAACTTTTTTTAGAGCTTTGATGAGTGACACAAACTTCAACAAGTGGAGTGTATGTGTGTGTAATGTGCATGTTATTGAACTGCACATCATCCCCAATGTCCCAAAGTGCCATCATCGTGCAAGCTGGATGGCATAAACATTTTCCATGGTGCCTACTTAATGAAAGATAAATTCCCAAATAAAGATTTAGAAAAAGAAGAATATGTGAGCAAAATGGGAAAGCGCACATTTGTCGTACATACAATCACTGGGGACATTATTACCAATTTCCCCTCTAATTTGAAACCTTTCTTTTTTTATTTTTATAGTTCCAAATTTCATGTATACCTGTGTTGTTTTGTAGGAAATATATGTGCACTCAAGTGTTCATTTGTGTTTTGGTTCATTGCCTGTGAGGTGTTCATAAGAGAATTGTGTTATGATGTAGTTAGCATTTATATAAAAAGAGCCAAATTTGTAAACATTTCCTACTTTTTTTACATTATAGACATGTTTTCTATATGTGTGTGTGTGAGTGAACCTTTTCGTTATGTGTTTTTAAATGTGACTCTAAAGCAGAAATATTATGACTGCTATTATTTTTTATTATTGACATATCATAAAATTAAAGAAGAAAAAGAAACACCTCAAAATGTATAATATGTATTGTTTACTTTTCTGTAGACTTAAATAAGTACTGATCATTGTATAAGTTTCCATCTTTTTTGATTTTTAATGTTTTCCATTGACAGTACAAACAATGTGTTTTCCCGCATTATTGATTGACATAGTGCTCTCTTTTTAATAAAACCAATCAAACCATGTTTTGTACCCAAAAATTATTGTAATTCCTGATTTTGAACAGTGTGCTGACCACACTCTTATAAAACCAGAAGCACGTGGCTGTCTTGCAAGGTGAACAAGGCACCATCAAATTGACACACAATTCAAGTGATCCTGCTTACTGTGGGAAAGGGGGGGGGGGGGGGATTATCCACTGTGCTAAGTAGTGGTATCTGATATGCAACATGTAAATTAGTAGTAAATATTTCATAATTACATTTGAAAATTGTTCATTCTCAGTAACTGAGAAAGTAATTTGGCTGAGAAGCAACAAAAGGAGAAATAAGTGCTTAGTAGTAAAGGCAAGAGATGAATGACAAACAGATTATTGACTGCATATCTGGAAACATCTGCGACACAGGCTAGGATTGGTGTATGAGACTACAAATGTTTCTATATCTCAACAGGAATTTGGACAGGTACCTTATATTTCTGTCATGTGAAAAAATATGAGTGGAATGTGGAACTACTCAAGTTATTCCTGATTTCATCACACAATAAAAGTCCAGACATGCAAAGTTGCCTCTGCTGTACCTTCACAATTTTCTTTCTACACTTGACATTTATTTATGGTTTAGGATATGAGTGAACACAAGTATTAAAATCTTCAGTAGCTGAATCTCACAGACCTACCTATTTAAATTTAGTAAAACTATTTACCATACTACCCCTGAATATTCTTTATCTCCTTAAGTATTTATGTAGAACTGATACTGCTTTTCAGAGTTTTGATGACCAATAAATATATGATGGACTTCTGCAGTATGAACATGAAATAATTTCTTTCTGACATAAATTTTTTTTAATAATCCATGAATTAAGGGCTTTCTTTCTTTTCCTGAGTTTGCAAATTTGTTCTTTCTCGAGAAAATTACAAATACATTCTCTTTGGTTGTTTTCATTTAATTCAGCTTTTCTTTGCATTCCTTCATCTCCAACATCAGTATTACACTACTGGCCATTAAAATTGCTACACCAAGAAGAAATGCAGATGATAAACTGGTATTCATTGGACAAATATATTATACTATAACTGACATGTGATTACATTTTCATGCAATTTGGGTGCATAGATCCTGAGAAATCAGTACCCAGAACAACCACCTCTGGCCGTAATAACGGCCTTGATACGCCTGGGCATTGAGTCAAACAGAGCTTGGATGGCGTGTACAGGTACAGCTGCCCATGCAGCTTCAACACGATACCACAGTTCATCAAGAGTAGTGACTGGCGGATTGTGACGAGCCAGTTGCTTGGCCACCATTGACCAGATGTTTTCAATTGGTGAGAGATCTGGAGAATGTGCTGGCCAGGGCAGCAGTCAAACATTTTCTGTGTCCAGAAAGGCCCGTACAGGACCTGCAACATGCGGTCGTGCATTATCCTGCTGAAATGTAGGGTTTCACAGGGATCGAATGAAGGGTAGAGCCACGGGTCGTAACACATCTGAAATGTAACGTCCACTGTTCAAAGTGCCGTCAATGCGAACAAGAGGTGACCGAGACGTGTAACCAATGGCACCCCATACCATCACACTGGGTGATACGCTATTATGGCAATGACGGATACATGCTTCCAAAGTGCGTTCACCGCGATGTCACCAAACACAGATGCGACCATCATGATGCTGTAAACAGAACCTGGATTCATCCAAAAAAATGATGCTTTGCCATTCGTGCACCCAGGTTCGTCATTGAGTACACCATCGCAGGTGCTCCTGTCTGTGATACAGCGCCAAGGGTAACCGCAGCCACGGTCTCCGAGCTGATAGTCCATGCTGCTGCAAATGTCGTCGAACTGTTCATGCAGATGACTGTTGTCTCACAAACGAATCCATCTGTTGACTCATGGATCGAGACATGGCTGCACGATCTGTTACAGGCATGCCGATAAGATGCCTGTCACCTCGACTGATAGTGATACGAGGCCGTTGGGATCCAGCACGGGGTGCTGTATTACCCTCCTGAACCTGCCGATTCCATATTCTGCTAACAGTCATTGGATCTCGACCAATGTGAGCAGCAATGTCATGATTTGATAAACCTCAATCGCGATAGGCTACAATCCGATCTTTATCAAAGTCAGAAACGTGATGGTATGCATTTCTCCTCCTTAGACGAGTAATCACAACAACGTTTTACCAGGCAACACCAGTCAACTGCTGTTTGTGTATGAGAAATCAGTTGGAAACTTCCCTTGTGTCAGCATATTGTAGGTGTCGCCACCGGCGCCAACCTTGTGTGAATGCTCTGAAAAGCTAATCATTTGCATATCACAGCATCTTCTTCCTGTCAGTTAAATTTCATGTCTGTAGCATGTCATCTCCATGTTGTAGCAATTTTAATGGCCAGTAGTGTATAATTTGAGTTTGTACATATATTTTTTTTTATAAGACCCTTCTTGAATCACAGTTTATTCATCTTCTTTTTAGGGATAATTGTTGTCTCTGACTGACCAGCATCAATACAATAAAAGACAGGGAAATACTAACTTTTTCCTTGCATCTCATTACAGAGATGGTCTAAAATAAACGTGTTTTAATTTTCACAATAAATGTCACTGCATATCTGGACAATTCAGCTGTCATCTTGCACTCACTGTCTGTTGGCTATAAGATGGAGTTATAGTTGCAATAGGTCTATGTCAAGTTCAGCTTCCATGAACTCAACACAAACCAAAGACGAACTTACCTGCATGAGTTTATTAAAATATAAATATTGTAAATATACAGGAATATTAAGATATAAAGATCTGTCTGTTGTCACTTGGGAGCAAAAGACAGTAATGTTATCAGCAGTAAAGTATAACACTACACACTGCAAAACACACATCTAAAAAGAAGCTCCACACAAAACAAAAAAACATATTAATTTCAAAGAGGAATTTACATCATCTGAATCTTTCAAACTACAGGAGTAAATTTATAGTATTAACGATCAGACTGATTTATATCATTTATTTATGACAGACCATTGGTAAAAAATTGGTGATAAATAATTACAAATTTGCTCATCCCCAAATTTTTTACTGCATTAGCAGAAATTTTCAGGTTATGTTTTTGTGAATGGGCAGTTTTACTAATTATTGAGAAGTTTATGATGTTAATAGTAATAATAATAATAATTGTTGTAACCATAAATGTGAGCAAGTCTAACCAAACAGCACATGAAACAAGAGCCTTCACAGCTGACCTAGTGAGGTCACCTTGCAACATGGACAGAGAGCACAGCGAGTACTGTGGTGTGTGCTCAACAGCCCAATATTAGCCTGACACACCAGGCCCTTGGCCGCACTTGTGATTATTTGCTTATTGTATACTCACCTATGAGACTGTATATTGATGTGTTCTATAGCTATGAGACTTTTTACTGTTCTATACTTCATTCAGGTTTACTGTGAATCTCTTCATGTGGAAACAGAATAAAATTTGTTTGGTGACTGACATTGTGCCTGTACAACATCATGACATACTTAACAATGAGTGTGGTATTATGCTCCACATGTTTCTTTTCTTTGCTTCAATATGCAGCCAACACATCAGTGGAAGTAGTTCTTCAAACCCTTCTTGAATAACACCGAGCTCTCACTGACCAGCCGAACAGCTCCAAGTTCTCGCCATGGCACGTAACAATTTGGCAGTGTCGTTGATATGCCAGGGTCCACCACCATTGACCCACCCCCCACCATTTCCTCCATATGATGATTCTTTGTAAGACTGAGATGCGTATGAAAAATGCCTATAGCAATATTTTCACGCTTTTGGAGTTGCCAACCCTAACTTCTGTAAGGTTTTATTTGAGTCATGGATTTCTCCTTGTGTTTATCACCTTTTGTGTCATGCAGCTCTTAATTAGAAACCTGTCAGTCCCTCTTTTGATGAAAAGTGAGAGTTACTCTCTAATTATCATTGCAAATATAGTCATGTTATTGGCAGTACTGTTGATATTTTAAAAAAATATAGAGAATCTGCTATATCGATATTTAAAAAGACAAAATTATTGGCCCTTGATACATAAAAAAAAGGATCAATATATTGGTGGAAAAAATATTGAAGCACTGGGCTGTGATAATATTGGCTGCTCATTGTAAATCTGTCTGCCCCTGGTAGCTGAGTGGTCAGTGCGACGGAATGTCATGCCTAACAGCCCAGGTTCGATTCCCAGCTGGGTCGGAGGTTTTCTCTGGGTGTTGTATTGTCCTTATCATCATCATTTCACTCCCATCAACACAAAAGTTGCTGAAATGACAGGCCCACATGGCATTTCCATTGTAAATATACTGCCAGTTTTAGAGCTGTGTATTTAAATATTGGTAACTGCATATAAGTGGCAGAATAAAAGGTGTCTGATGGGTCCACATCATTCAGTTTTGTCAAATATTCGATTTTCCCAGAACACTTCATGTTGACTTCTCTGTTTTTTCATAACTGCAAACGTCAGTGATCTAACAGTTGTTGTGTCAAAATTGTGTGGTGAAGTAAAATGTTGCGGTCTTTGTTAGTAGCACAAAGCACTGATTACATCAGCATTTCTGCTCGCATATCTCCACCCAATGGAAGACCAATCTTGTCATTTAGATTTTTGTTCATCATTTAAAGCACTGTTTTTGAAGAATGCCAATTTGAGGAAATAGCACACTAGCTGCGTTAAAAATTGTCTTTTAATGTAACTGGTGTGCTGTTTCTTCACATCAAAAATATTGTTATTCCTTTCACACCGACAACCCCTGTGCAATCAGACTTCTCCTCTTCCATCTTGCTCCAATTGTTTTGTTCAATAAGAGCAGCCCACATACCCAAAGTGTTGGCCGATGTTTACCCATTGTAAAAACAGTGGACATAATTGCATCTGTGTGCAACTGTCAGCCTCCTTTACCAGACATAAACATGGATGTGAACAGTGTTTCCCAAGTGATGGTAGATCCTCTACATTGAAGTACATGTGATGGACAAGATATAAAAAATCCAAGTGCACAAGGGTGCAGCAGTGACTTTGCTAAATTTTCAACCCTGTGTGGATCTTGGATCACCAGCATTGTTCTCTGTCTCTCACCAGTTGGTGAGTTCTAACAAATACCTATACTGGGACAGTTTTCTACTTCTGTAGTGTACAAAGCAGTTGTTCAGCCTTTGACCTTCCTAGTAGTGGATGATGTCAACACTGAAAACTTGCTTGGATTAGACGCCTTCAAAATTTTTGAGTTTTCTATTTCTGACAAAGTGCATTTGGTGTCAGATCAAGTTCCATACCAAGAACTGGATGTGCTCTCCTCAGAACATTCCTCTCTGTTTTTGGAACGCTTAGGGCATGGTAGCAATTTCAAGGCTCACATGACAATGAAACTGTTGGCACCCCCATTTTTTTCATGCCTATCCAATCCTAATAGTATTATGGAAATAAGTCAAATCAAAATTTGATCAACTTATGTCATTGTGTGCTGTCATGCTTGGCTCCTTTAGGGAATGGTTTACTCCATAAGGAAAACCTAATGGCAACCTTCAGCTCTGTGGTGATTTTTAAAAGTCTGTAAATCCACAATCTATTATTGATACCTATCCGTCACTCAGTCCAGATGAAGTCTTGGCATAGCCTTCCAGGAGCCAATATTTTTCCAAATAGACTTGTGAGGAGCCTTCTGCCTCTGGAAGATCATTCCAAACATGTTCCTGTAATGAGTATCCGCATCGGGCTGTATCAATTCCAGCACCTGCCATTTAGAGTGACTAGCACTTCTGCCGTATTCCAACAATTTGTCGATGGCATTACAGCTTAGCCACATCCTACCAATGTGAAAGAGTTGCAAGCCTTTCTCAGAAAGATGATGTACTACCATAAATTTCTTCCTGGTGCTGCCACATTGGCCCAACCAATTCATTGTCTCTTACATAAAGATGTTCCTTTTCATTGGTCACTCACCTGTGAGCATACTTTTGCCCTATTAAGGTCAAAATTACACTCAGCACTGTGCTTGGTTACCTTCTTTTGGCCACAGATGCTGTCCAGTGTGGCCTTGGGGGCATTCTTTCACACAAATCTGTGGATTGTTCTGGACGGCTTGTTGCGTACACTTCCAAACCTCTGAAACAGGCACAACAGTGCTACAGATAGAAAAAGAAGCCCTTGCTGTTGTATATATGTTCCAAAAATTTCATGTTTTCATATATGGTTCTAAGTTTCATTTGATTACTGACGATAAAACTCTGGTTTCTATTTTCAGTCCTTCAGCACCTGTATCAGACAAAGCAGCCCATTGCCTGCAATGTTGGGCTCTGTTTTCGTCATGCTATAATTATGAGATTCATTTCTGACCCATAGCCCAACACACTAATGTGGATGCTCTTTCTCGATTGTTGATTGGCCCCAATCCAGCATTTGATCAGGATGTACTGTTGTGTCTCTATGTAGTTGTCGAAGCCCAAACACCGTGGATGTTCTCCCATTACCAGTTCTTGGATTTCAGTGGCTGTTGTGCCAGATCCTATCTTACATCTGAAGTTAAATTCGTCCACCATGGCTGGCCAGATGAACCACTGCCCTGAGTGTGAGATCCTTTGCATGTGTCTTGCACACCTTCAATGGCTTGGTGTCATGACACTATGACCAGCTCTGTCCATGCATGACCAACCGTGCACTGGAGAGCCCTCTGCCCCCGTGGTCATCTCCACCAACTGTGTTGTCCCCCCCGGTGCGGTCCACACTCCCTCCATTTCCTGTGCCTGCTCTGGATGCCACTGCCACCCAGCAGAGTCATCAGCACTGGGCAGCCACTGTCTCCAAAGCCCCTGTCACCACCATCATCTTCTCTTCTGCCTCCATTGTTGATGCCTGACTGGATGTGAACATGGATACATCACCATCATCACCACTGCTCCCTCATGGCCTTTTGCTGGGGAGTGGGAGCCACACCTGTCCACGTCCAAGCAATTTCAAACCGTATTCTCCTGTGACAGCATGGCGTCTGCTCCAGCAGTAGTCACCTGCTAAAGAAGACATGAACATCTCCACTGTGAACACTTTTCCCACAAAGGGGGACAGAATGTTGTAACACTATAGTGTGAGTACATGTAATCAAACAGCGCATGATACAATTGCCTTCATGGCTGGCCTAGTGAGATTGCTTCGCAACCTTGGACAGACAATGCAGCGAGCCTCACTTATGTTTGTTTGCTAATTCATTGTTGTTGTGAATCTCTTCATGTGGAAGAAGAATAAAACTTTGTTGGTAACCCCTCATATTGTTGCTGTGCAACCTAGCAACAACAGTAATAATAACAATTTTTGGACATCATCATTTTTCACACATTTACAACAATTTCATGTCATAAGTATAATGACTATATACAACAGGTAGCACATTGGATACTATTATATAAACTTTTATCACCACTAATATTCAAAAGTAGTAAAATGGATCTCAGAAATATTTGAGTGAGTAATAAACATCTTTTAATTAATGACTGTTTCAGCTTGCTCCTAAAAGATTTCCACTGAGTTGCCTTACATCATTTGGCAACCTGTTATATAATAGTCTTCCAACTCTAAGTGGACTGTGATCTGTAACTCTTTTACTTCTCAGTATTCTATGATAATCACATGTGGTTTTTGTATTGCAGTTATGAATGTCCCTACTATTCCTCATACTCTTTTACAAACATAACATGCTATTTTCCTATATTAAAAATATGGTTCAAATTGTTGTTGTCTGGAGTGATTATAACATTCAAACCACATTTACAGTCAATATTCTCACATAATATCTCACAATATCTCTTATTTTTATGTAATTAAAGCTCAGAAATCATTAAATATCAAGATTTGGTCATGTGATCGAAAATACTCTGTTATTGGCTGAAGCTCTGGTGACGTCACACACTAGGAATAAGATGAAGTTATATGTGTGTTACAGAAGTGTTAACCAAAGTTACTGTGTTTTTCTGTACTTTTTATGCAAACAGCTCGACTATTTAGTGATGGAAATGCATTTATAACTTTTAAGTAACAATAGGAAGGAATTTTGTGAACAATGATAGTGGAAACCTTACGAAAATTGATGTGTTTATGTTGCACCTATTTAGAGCGGTGATATGAGTAAAGAGGGACGTTCTTTCTCTGTCCCCTGCAACATCATTAAACATGCTCCTAACCTTATACATAGAGTGTTCACTGTCAGTCATGAAGTATGACCCAAAGCAAAATAAAATTATTATTGGCAAATCTTAATGCTGATTTCCGCCAAACAAGATACTCAGCAGATGCACCACCAGAAGCATATGCTCTGTGGTGTGGCAGATAGCACATGTGACTACAAAGAAGCAGAACACTAGTTTGAATCCTGCAATGGTCATAAATGTTTAAAAGTTTTACACGAAATATGAAAATAGCATTAGCAAGAACTCACTGTAGCAGTTGTTTCGATGGTGAGATGTATTGTATATAACTTCATATTAATCTTAGACTGAGAAATGGACAACCGAGGATAAATGCATCCACTTTGCTTGCAAACAATTACCTTTTTTTTGGAAAGCATTGCTAGTAGTGAAGATATCACCATACTATCACAGTACAATGAAGTTTTGTATGCGGAGAGATATAAGGCATGTACAACATGCAGGTAACACAGACATAAGGGTCGTGCTGTTTGTGAGCATAAACTAATGTCAGTGTCTGAGTAGACTTAACTGAATCTTATGTAAGATGATGAAACTTCAAAAGCTTAAACAATAAGAATCATATAGTTGGACAGTACAAAGATAAAAAAAAATGTTGTTCCCAATAAAGAAAAAAATGTGTGGTCACAATAACTAGAAAATATCTTTCTGAACGTGATGTGAGTGAACAGCTATTGCAAATGTAAGCACACGTAAACATCAAGGAAAATACAATAACACTCTGTTTCTAATTGGTGTGATTTGGTTTTCATTTGAAAGGACTGTTTATTTGTTTTACAAATAAGTTAAAATATTGTTGCAGGCTGAATTCAAATCAGTGACTTATGGTTATCATCTTCTAATATCTGTCATTCCACAGCTCTACCTTTATCGTATTTTTTAAATTTTTGTAACCAGTCGAGCTACCAGTGATGTGCAAGGAAGCACGTGTAACGATACATTTTACTAAGAGCTTAACTTTGTCGACTGACGTTATCCTTCTTTGTAACAGTGGGAAAGTGTATGTCAGAAATAAATTAATGTTAACTTCAGAGTGTAAGACATTTTTAACTAAGGGAACTTTGGCATTGACATGGTGGCATTTTGCCAGTACAGTGCAACAAATATTTACGCACCTTCTCATTCTCTGAAACACTCACAAACAATTTTTCAAGAGATTTTATAGATGTATTTGTACATCATGGTACTACACAAGATTTTTAATCCACTTTCCAAAATGTAAATTCCAAAGAAAGACATCACTGTGAATTAGCTTTATGACACAGGAGCAACTAGCTAGCCAGGCATCACACGAATCAAATGGAGCGTTTTAGTGGGATTTCAAATTATTTGAATTTCATTTCTGTTTTTACTAAAGAATATTGAAATTCGAGAAAGAAGAAAGCACGTTATGAACATAAAATGACACATTTAACCATTTAAGATGATTTCCAGAAAACAGTCAAATACCCTATTGTCTTAAGAGTTTACAGTGAGAACACAGTCAATACATTATACATGAAGTAGTCACTACAGGACTGACATTTGCATATATTAGTAATTATTGTAACTACTTTCTTTTGATGCCTGACTATGCTCTTTGTGTAGACTATGGGTGCCCCACCCCAGATTTCAATCACTTATTGCAAACGCAAGTGGATTAATCGATAGTTTATTTGTTTAAGGATAGGAGGAATATTATGTTTGTGACATTTAATAAGTAAAAGTTGCAGTTAATTCTTTTACAGATGTAATAGAAAAGCTCTTTCCACAATCATTAGCCACAATGCCTACATTTTTATTTTTATCATAAGTTTTGCTGTGACTGTGATTCAGTATTTATGTCTACATCAGATTGTTTATAATTTAACATGAAAACTATCACAACAGTCTTGGTTCTTATTTAATTTTAGTTTATTAATGATCAGATATCCTGCTATCATAGTGAACTACTCTTTATTGTTTTGCAATGCTAGCTGTTCAGCACAGCTCCAGCTAACAACTGGTGCATTGTCAGCATAGTTCACTAGCTTTCAGTTTTTCTGGCGTGTTAATACATACAAGGTAATTATGAAGTCCATGCAACACTTTAAAAATTTGGTACAGATAAATGGCCAAGAACAACATAACACATGATACAGTATGTGAAAGACAAACTCAAATCTTTTTTTACAATATTTATAAATGTTCTATGCGTCCATCCTTCATCACCTGGACACATCTAATCCTTAGTTCAACTCTGCTCATACCCTCCACAGCATATCCAGTCTGATGGTAAGAACAGTTGCTGTGATACAGTGTCGCAAGGCTCTGAGGTTCTGTGATAAGGGTGGAGCATAAATACTATTCCTGATGTGACCCTACAAGAAAAAAATTCAATAAGTCCAGTGACTGAGATGAGCAGTTGAGCAGCGTCACATCAACGACCGCAACACAGCCTCTCCAGAGAAGCTTATGAAGGATTTTCCTTGCCGTTGGCTAAGGAGTGTTCAAATCTGCACTTGCTCAATAGGTAGACTTTGTGGGACTGCGCAACATCACGTAGTCCATTCTCTATTCATACTTGCACGGTTGGTCCAAATGTTTTGCATCACACAAACAACCATCTTCCTCTTTTTTTTCTGTGTACTATATCATTTGTAACACTGTGTTTAGACACATACCTATACAATTTTTTAAAATGTTTCATGTACTTCACAGTTACAATATATAAGAAAAAAAAATACTTCATTGTGAACTCCGTAGTTGAGAGTCTTGTATGTTGATTTTACTGTTAGGTTTTTATCTGCATTCTTGTAACACAGTTCAGCACATTGTCTTTTATCTTGGAGGTAAGAACTTAAGAAATTTAGTAACACTCCTGTTATACTGTGAACTTTCAATCTGATTAACAGTACTGCATGACTGACAGAATAAAAGATTTTAGGCAAATCTGGAAAAGTCCTTTCCTTCTGCTGTTATTGTGGACCACCCTTTTCGGAGCCCACACTATGTGTCCTTAAGTTTGTTGTATTTACAAAGGATAGTTCCATTTCACCTGGAATTACTCTTTCAAGTAACTTGTCAAGCACTGAAGTTAATTAAATGGGCCTGTAATTATTTATGTCCGCAATTGTTCCCTTTTTATACACTGGCAACATCTCAGTAATTTTTAAAATATCAATAAAAATCCCTAACCAACTGAACTGTTCATTAAATATGTTAGTGATTTTATCAGTTCATTTCTACAGTCTTTAAATAATGCAGATGAAATGTCATTCCAGCCACCAGATTTTTCATTATGAGATTTTTTTCATTAGCTTACATTCTGTTATATTCTTTACAAGAAATGAGTTAATATTTTAACTGAAGTACTGCAGTTTAGTCACACTGAACAGCATGTATAAGTCTTTCATATTTTCCTTTAATTGATTGATTTATGGAGAAATTTTAACATACTTTGTATAACATAATTTCCTCAGTTTTTTGTAATTGGATATGCCCAATTAAAACTATGATTAAATATTTCATAGAAATGGCCCATTTTTCATTAATATCATCTGATCTGTATACTTGCTTTCAACCTCTTTGTGCAAGGTCCTTCTTAAGATTATTATGGCCTTTAAAACTGAGTAAGTCACTAAGCAGAACTATTTTGTGATTTCTATTAACTTCTATGGTTTGAGAGGGATTTTCAATAGTTTTTACTATTAATTCTTTCCTATTCCAGTTTCTACCTACATGATCAACAAGACTATGAGTCAGATGTTATTCTAGTTAGTGACAAATTTATATGGATAGTGTTATAGCACTGTATCAAGTCAATGTTCACATCATCTAAGTGTGGGTGTTTTTTTTTTTTTTTTTTTAGTGAGGTATGGGCATTCTGGAACATTATTTTACATTTTTCATCTTCTTTGGTGGTGGCAGTGAGTGTTTTGCCTTCTTGTGTGCATACTGAATGCTGCTTTATAAAAAAAAGGGACATTTAAGTTCACAAACGAACAAATTATTACAAGAATTTCTTTATATGTTTAATCTCACATATCCAAATTTACACAGTAGTCTTGAAGTACTACTTGAATAGGACTACTCATGGACTCAGCCTCTTTTTGTGTCGAATACTTGTTGTTGTTGTTGTTGTTGTGGTCTTCAGTCCTGAGACTGGTTTGATGCAGCTCTCCATGCTACTCTATCCTGTGCAAGCTTTTTCATCTCCCAGTACCTACTGCAACCTACATCCTTCTGAATCTGCTTAGTGTATTCATCTCTTGGTCTCCCCCTACGATTTTTACCCTCCACGCTGCCCTCCAACACTAAATTGGTGATCCCTTGATGCCTCAGAACATGTCCTACCAACCGATCCCTTCTTCTGGTCAATTTGTGCCACAAACTTCTCTTCTCCCCAATCCTATTCAATACTTCCTCATTAGTTATGTGATCTACCCATCTAATCTTCAGCATTCTTCTGTAGCACCACATTTCGAAAGCTTCTATTCTCTTCTTGTCCAAACTATTTATCGTCCATGTTTCGCATCCATACATGGCTACACTCCATACGAATACTTTCAGAAATGACTTCCTGACACTTAAATCAATACTGGGTGTTAAAAAATTTCTCTTCTTCAGAAACGCTTTCCTTGCCATTGCCAGCCTACATTTTATATCCTCTCTACTTCGACCATCATCAGTTATTTTGCTCCCCAAATAGCAAAACTCCTTTACTACTTTAAGTGCCTCATTTCCTAATCTAATTCCCTCAGCATCACCTGACTTAATTCGACTACATTCCATTATCCTCGTTTTGCTTTTGTTGATGTTCATCTTATATCCTCCTTTCAAGACACTGTCCATTCCATTCAACTGCTCTTCCAAGTCCTTTGCTGTCTCTGACAGAATTACAATGTCATCGGCGAACCTCAAAGTTTTTATTTCTTCTCCATGAATTTTAATACCTACTCCGAATTTTTCTTTTGTTTTCTTTACTGCTTGCTCAATATACAGATTGAACAACATAGGGGAGAGGCTACAACCCTGTCTTACTCCCTTCCCAACCACTGCTTCCCTTTCATGTCCCTCGACTCTTATAACTGCCATCTGGTTTCTGTACAAATTGTAAATAGCCTTTCGCTCCCTGTATTTTACCCCTGCCACCTTTAGAATTTGAAAGAGAGTATTCCAGTCAACTTTGTCAAAAGCTTTCTCTAAGTCTACAAATGCTAGAAACGTAGGTTTGCCTTTCCTTAATCTTTCTTCTAAGATAAGTCGTAAGGTCAGTATTGCCTCACGTGTTCCAGTGTTTCTACGGAATCCAAACTGATCTTCCCCGAGGTTGGCTTCTACTAGTTTTTCCATTCGTCTGTAAAGAATTCGTGTTAGTATTTTGCAGCTGTGACTTATTAAGCTGATAGTTCGGTAATTTTCACATCTGTCAACACCTGCTTTCTTTGGGATTGGAATTATTATATTCTTCTTGAAGTATGAGGGTATTTCGCCTGTTTCATACATCTTGCTCACCAGATGGTAGAGTTTTGCCAGGACTGGCTCTCCCACGGCCGTCAGCATTTCCAATGGAATATTGTCTACTCCGGGGGCCTTGTTTCGACTCAGGTCTTTCAGTGCTCTGTCAAACTCTTCACGCAGTATCGTATCTCCCATTTCATCTTCATCTACATCCTCTTCCATTTCCATAATATTGTCCTCAAGTACATCGCCCTTGTATAGACCCTCTATATACTCCTTCCACCTTTCTGCTTTCCCTTCTTTGCTTAGAACTGGGTTTCCATCTGAGCTCTTGATATTCATACAAGTCGTTCTCTTATCTCCAAAGGTCTCTTTAATTTTCCTGTAGGCGGTATCTATCTTACCCCTAGTGAGATAGGCCTCTACATCCTTACATTTGTCCTCTAGCCATCCCTGCTTAGCCATTTTGCACTTCCTGTCGATCTCATTTTTGAGACGTTTGTATTCCTTTTTGCCTGTTTCACTTACTGCATTTTTATATTTTCTCCTTTCATCAATTAAATTCAATATTTCTTCTGTTACCCAAGGATTTCTACTAGCCCTTGTCTTTTTACCTACTTGATCGCCTGCTGCCTTCACTACTTCATCCCTCAAAGCTACCCATTCTTCTTCTACTGTATTTATTTCCCCCATTCCTGTCAATTGCTCCCTTATGCTCTCCCTGAATCTCTGTACAACCTCTGGTTCTTTTAGTTTATCCAGGTCCCATCTCCTTAAATTCCCACCTTTTTGCAGTTTCTTCAGTTTTAATCTACAGGTCATAACCAATAGATTGTGGTCGGAGTCCACATCTGCCCCTGGAAATGTCTTACAATTTAAAACCTGGTTCCTAAATCTCTGTCTTACCATTATATAATCTATCTGATACCTTTTAGTATCTCCAGGGTTCTTCCATGTATACAACCTTCTTTCATGATTCTTAAACCAAGTGTTAGTTATGATTATGTTGTGCTCTGTGCAAAATTCTACCAGGTGGCTTCCTCTTTCATTTCTGTCCCCCAATCCATATTCACCTACTATGTTTCCTTCTCTTCCTTTTCCTACACTCGAATTCCAGTCACCCATGACTATTAAATTTTCGTCTCCCTTCACTATCTGAATAATTTCTTTTATTTCATCATACATTTCTTCAATTTCTTCGTCATCTGCAGAGCTAGTTGGCATATAAACTTGTACTACTGTAGTAGGTGTGGGCTTCGTATCTATCTTGGCCACAATAATGCGTTCACTATGCTGTTTGTAGTAGCTTACCCGCATTCCTATTTTCCTATTCATTATTAAACCTACTCCTGCATTACCCCTATTTGATTTTGTGTTTATAACCCTGTAGTCACCTGACCAGAAGTCTTGTTCCTCCTGCCACCGAACTTCACTAATTCCCACTATATCTAACTTCAACCTATCCATTTCCCTTTTTAAATTTTCTAACCTCCCTGCCCGATTAAGGGATCTGACTTTCCACGCTCCGATCCGTAGAATGCCAGTTTTCTTTCTCCCGATAACGACATCCTCTTGAGTAGTCCCCGCCCGGAGATCCGAATGGGGGACTATTTTACCTCCGGAATAATTTACCCAAGAGGACGCCATCATCATGTAATCATACAGTAAAGCTGCATGCCCTCGGGAAAAATTACGGCCGTAGTTTCCCCTTGCTTTCAGCCGTTCGCAGTACCAGCACAGCAAGGCCGTTTTGGTTATTGTTACAAGCCCAGATCAGTCAATCATCCAGACTGTTGCCCTTGCAACTACTGAAAAGGCTGCTGCCCCTCTTCAGGAACCACACGTTTGTCTGGCCTCTCAACAGATACCCCTCCGTTGTGGTTGCACCTACGGTACGGCTATCTGTATCGCTGAGGCACGCAAGCCTCCCCACCAACGGCAAGGTCCATGGTTCATGGGGGGCGTCGAATACTTACTAATTTTTTTTTTATTAATTTGTGATATTTCAGGCAAGTTCATTCTGCAGTTAGTTTTTATGTTGTTGAAATAAATAGTCTGTATAACCTAATTTTTTTTACTCCCAGGCTCTTGGTGGAACATTCCTAGTTGTTACTGTTTTTATTTCTTTATCCCACAGTGGCAATTGAATGATTCTGTTCAAATTTCAATTATTTCATGAGCACCTAATAAAATATTAGACAGCAAAATGAACAGCACTATTTCAACAAGATTACAAGATAACAAATTTGATATTCCCAGTAAAGAAGAGATTAATTGGGTCAACAGGCAATGGAGAGATTAATGAAGGGTATTATAAATTACAGATGAACATAGTCAACATCTGTGATACTGGTATAGATTATGTGATTGTGTTTGTTGCTCCCCCTCCCACCCTTCCACCCCCACCCACCCATCTTTCACATATCTCTTGCCAATTAAGTTCAATATCTCATGTGTCCTACCCACATGAACCATGGACCTTGCCGTTGGTGGGGAGGCTTGTGTGCCTCAGCGATATAGATGGCTGTACCGTAGGTGCAACCACAACGGAGGGGCATCTGTTGAGAGGCCAGACAAATGTGTGGTTCCTGAAGGGGGCCAGCAGCCTTTTCAGTAGTTGCAGGGGCAACAGTCTGGATGATTGACGGATCTGGCCTTGCAACACTAACCAAAACGGCCTTGCTCTGCTGGTACTGCGAACGGCTGAAAGCAAGGGGAAACTACAGCTGTAATTTTTCCCGAGGGCATGCAGCTTTACTGTATGGTTAAATGATGATGGTGTCCTCTTGGGTAAAATATTCCGGAGGTACGAGGGCAGTTCAATAAGTAATGCAACACATTTTTTTTCTGAAACAGGGGTTGTTTTATTCAGCATTGAAATACACCAGGTTATTCCCCAATCTTTTAGCTACACAACACTATTTTTCAACGTAATCTCCATTCAATGCTACGGCCTTACGCCACCTTGAAATGAGGGCCTGTATGCCTGCACGGTACCATTCCACTGGTCGATGTCGGAGCCAACGTCGTACTGCATCAATAATTTCTTCATCATCCGCGTAGTGCCTCCCACGGATTGCGTCCTTCATTGGGCCAAACAAATGGAAATCCGACAGTGCGAGATCGGGGCTGTAGGGTGCATGAGGAAGAACAGTCCACCGAAGTTTTGTGAGCTCCTCTCGGATGCGAAGACTTGTGTGGGGTATTGCGTTGTCATGAAGAAGGAGAAGTTCGTTCAGATTTTTGTGCCTACGAACACGCTGAAGTCGTTTCTTCAATTTCTGAAGAGTAGCACAATACACTTCAGAGTTGATCGTTTGACCATGGGGAAGGACATCGAACAGAATAACCCCGTCAGCGTCCCAGAAGACTGTAACCATGACTTTACCGGCTGAGGGTATGGCTTTAAACTTTTTCTTGGTAGGGGAGTGGGTGCGGCGCCACTCCATTGATTGCCGTTTTGTTTCAGGTTCGAAGTAATGAACCCATGTTTCATCGCCTGTAACAATCTTTGACAAGAAATTGTCACCCTCAGCCACATGACGAGCAAGCAATTCCGCACAGATGGTTCTCCTTTGCTCTTTATGGTGTTCGGTTAGACAACGAGGGACCCAGAGGGAACAAACCTTTGAATATCCCAACTGGTGAACAATTGTGACAGCACTACCAACAGAGATGTCAAGTTGAGCACTGAGTTGTTTGATGGTGATCCGTCGATCATCTCGAACGAGTGTGTTCGCACGCTCCGCCATTGCAGGAGTCACAGCTGTGCACGGCCGGCCCGCACGCGGGAGATCAGACAGTCTTGCTTGACCTTGCGGCGATGATGACACACGCTTTGCCCAACGACTCACCGTGCTTTTGTCCACTGCCAGATCACCGTAGACATTCTGCAAGTGCCTATGAATATCTGAGATGCCCTGGTATTCTGCCAAAAGAAACTCGATCACTGCCCGTTGTTTGCAACGCACATACGTTACAGACGCCATTTTAACAGCTCCGTACAGTGCTGCCACCTATCGGAAGTCAATGAAACTATACGAGACGAAGCGGGAATGTTTGAAAATATTCCACAAGAAATTTCCGGTATTTTCAACCAAAATTGGCCGAGAAAAAAAATGTGTTGTATTACTTATTGAACTGCCCTCGTAAAATAGTCCCCCATTCGGATCTCCGGGCGGGGACTACTCAGGAGGACGTCGTTATCAGGAGAAAGAAAACTGGCGTTCTACGAATCGGAGTGTGGAATGTCAGATCCCTTAATCGGGCAGGTAGGTTAGAAAATTTAAAAAGGGAAATGGATAGGTTGAAGTTAGATATAGTGGGAATTAGTGAAGTTCGGTGGCAGGAGGAACAAGACTTTTGGTCAGGTGAATACAGGGTTACAAATACAAAATCAAATAGGGGTAATGCAGGAGTAGGTTTAATAATGAATAAAAGAAAACAGGAGTGCGGGTAAGCTACTACCAACAGCATAGTGAACGCATTATTGTGGCCAAGATAGACACGAAGCTCATGCCTACTACAGTAGTACAAGTTTATATGCCAACTAGCTCTGCAGATGATGAAGAAATTGAAGAAATGTAGATGAGATAAAAGAAATTATTCAGGTAGTGAAGGGAGACGAAAATTTAATAGTCATGGGTGACGCTATGGTTGGCCCGCTAGATGGCGCTGCAATAGGTCAAACGGATATCAACTGCGTTTTTTAAAATAGGAACCCCCATTTTTTATTACATATTCATGTAGTACGTAAAGAAATATGAATGTTTTAGTTGGACCACTTTTTTCGCTTTGTGTTAGATGGCGCTCTAATAGTCACAAATGGTATAAGAACGTGGTATCACGTAACATTTCGCCAGTGCGGACGGTATTTGCTTCGTGATACATTACCCGTTTTAAAATGAAGCGTTTACCAATTGCGGAAAAGGTCGATATCGTGTTGATGTATGGCTATTGTGATCAAAATTCCCAACGGGCGTGCACTATGTATGCTGCTCGGTATCCTGGACGACATCATCCAAGTGTCCGGACCGTTCGCCGGATGTTGTTTAAGGAAACGTCGACCTATAACAAATGATGATGCCCAAGTAGGTATTTTAGCTCCTGTCGTGGCTAATCCGCGCATCAGTAGCAGACAAATTGTGCGAGCATCGGGAATCTCAAAAACGTTGGTGTTGAGAATGCTACATCAACATCGATTGCACCCGTACCATATTTCTATGCACCAGGAATTGCATAGCGATGACTTTGAACGTGCCACTGGGCACAAGAGACAATGACAGATTTTTTGCACGCGTTCTATTTAGCAACGAAGTGTCATTCACCAACAGCGGCATTATATGTACTATTGGGCAATGGAAAATCCACGATGGCTGCGACAAGTGGAACATCAGCGACCTTTGCGGGTTAATGTATTGTGCGGCATTATGGGAGGAAGGTTAATTGGTCCCCATTTTATCGATGCCAATCTAAATGCTGATTTCCTACGTAATGTTCTACCGATGCTACTACAAGATGTTTCACTGCATGACAGAATGACGATATACTTCCAACATGATGGATGTCCGGCACATAGCTCGCGTGCGGTTGAAGTGGTATTGAATAGCATATTTCATGGCAGATGTATTGGTCGTCGAAGCACCATACCATGGCCCGCACATTCAACGGATCTGACGTCCGCGGATTTCTTTCTGTGGGGTAAGTTGACGGATATTTGCTATCGTGATCCACCGACAACGCCTGACAACATGCGTCAGCGAATTGTGAATGCATGTGCGAACTATTACGGAAGGCGAACTACTCGCTGTTGAGAGGAATGTCGTTACACGTATTGCCAAATGCATTGAGGTTGACGGACATCATTTTGAGTATTTATTGCATTAATGTGGTATTTACAGGTAATCACGCTGTAACAGCATGCGTTCTCAGAAATGATAAGTTCACAAAGGCACATGTATCACATTGGAACAACTGAAATAAAATGTTCAAACGTACCGACGTTCTGTATTTTAATTTAAAAAACCTACCTGTTGCCAACTGTTCGTCTAAAATTGTGAGCCGTATGTTTGTGACTATTACAGCGCCATCTGTCACAAAGCGAAAAAAGTGGTCCAACTAAAATATTCATATTTCTTTACGTAATACACACATATGTAATAAAAAATGGGGGTTCCTATTTTAAAAAAACGCAGTTGATATCCGTTTGACCTATGGCAGCGCCATCTAGCGGGCCAACCATAGCGCCATCTGGTTTCCCCCTTCAAGCTAGACAAGTTTCGTTCTTTGTAGTTTTTTCGTTTGACGCTTATTTCGTGAGATATTTGGCCCGGTTACGATCAATGGACCAGCCTGTATATATCGCTGTACTAAGCCGAGCTAGGTCATTCCACACTTCCAAGGAGTCTCCTATGCACCTCGCTTTCTGAGGCCGAGATCATCTATGAATTTGTCTTGCAGAATACCGTGGCCATTCGGTTGGAAAACTCTAGTAGGTTGTTAAACAGCTCACCTGCGAGGTATTACATTCGGACACGATGTGTGCTGCGTGAATCAAGCATGAGTTGTACACCATCGCGTTGTGCGGGATAGTGACAACTCAGTCCTGTCAGATTTCCTCTGTAGCAGAACTTCCAGCTAAGGCAATGGGCCCTCTTTCTTCACATCCATCGTAAACTGAATATATGGGGTAACTCTAGTTGTGTGCATAACACCATAATAGTGCAGAAAAGAAGCTAGTAGTGTTCTTACTGTTTCGTTTTATAAGTCACACTGTAAACCATTGTTTTGTGAACAAAAGATCACGACTGTAAGAAACTTATACATAACTATGTTTTAATGTACACAAGAAAGTGGTTACCAGAAGCTAAATGCAAAGAAAATGTACGTTGTTACAGTAAAAGAGAAAACAGATGCTACCCCATACCACTGACTGTCAAAATCACTGGGCAGTTATGAACTCATGTGGCACAAATTATTTAATAAGATTCCATAATCTGTATAAGAATTACCTGTACAAGTATTCAAACTAATACTGTATGACAGGCTAGTTACCCACCCATTCAACAACATAAATGAATATTTCAACTGTAATATTATATTGTAACACTAATAACAATGCTGTTGTTTCTTTTAAATTATCAGTTGCATTGTATAATATGTGTGACGTTGTCAATTGCTGTACTGGCCGAATGGCATTAAAATTATTATTATTATTATTATTGTCATGGGTCGACTTTATTAGTTGAAGAATTATGGGTATGGGAGTAGTCGGTGATACACAGAACTCCTATTCGCAAAGGGCGGGAAAAGAATGTCAAACATTTCAAACACCGGTAGGTTCTAAAATCTGTGGATCGTGCACCAGCTGGCATTATACTACATTAAAACAACGCATAACTGTAAATACAATAACTATACAAAAATCCGTTTCTCGCCTATTTTCCATAAAATAGATATGATTTATAACTGACCTGGGCCTACTGTTGGTTCAACACGGCCAACCACAGAATGGTGGTAAAAATCATTTCTCACTGTTCCCGTTTGCACGACAATGAAAGTATTATTATACTGTAAACGAAGGTACCTTGCATTTGTAAATTTATTTCCTATAGGATACCTATATTTTCTGTTATTAAAATAGGGTACGTACGGAACTTCAGACCACATTTTTAGGAATCTTCAGGAATAAAGCTTTTTCACTAATACGATTATAAACAATGTTTCAAATACTTCCCTGAGCCTCTTTCACTAGCGCAGAAAATGCAGTATTTAAACTAACTGGTGCGTGAAGTTTTTTTTTTTTTTTTTTTTTTGTTTAATTTCCCAACACTCCATAGTTCACTATCCACAAAATATTGTTGTCTTGGTCCTCATAAATGTGGGCTGTACTGTGACATTTGTGAGTGTTTTATAAATAATAACGCCAATTGATACTGCAGTAAAAGTAATCACACTTCCTTTTAAATTTTTTGAGATGTAATCCATTTTTTTTTTTTTTTTTTTTTTTTTAAAGCATAGTCTCTTTTCTGCACCCTCTTATATTGTTAGGTGCTGCACTATAACGATACTACATTCAAACTTCATATGGTACTGGAATATATTTTTTGGGAATTTATAAGATTATTCATACTTTTGTAATCGTTATCACTGAGGAATTTCTACAAGATATTTGTGGCGCACGAATTGTGGTCTGTCCCGTCACTACTGAAATTTAAAAGTGCGAATTCGGCTTTCCGCGGAAAGCATGTTTCAATAATTATCTGCCTTCATGTTTCAATAATTATCTGCCTTGTACTTACCTATATACAAACGTGTGTTACTAATATAAACGTCTCTCATATAAATGAGACACCTTCCTGCTAAATATGTGGACCCAAAGACGACCCACAAAAAATTCAATGTGAACGCAACAGCATATTATGCTAATTATCGGTGAGCAATGACGGCGCGAGGGGTGGCCCAGGATGGCCCAGAGCGCACCCAAAATTTTCTTGGCCCATCCAAATAAGACGGGCAAATTTCAGAATCAAAGTCGAAATTGAAAGTTTATCTCATAAAATTGAAATAACTTGTACAGTTATATACATATGTAAAACCACTCTGTTAATTTGTTACACGAGGTTATATTGCCCAGTATTAAAGAAGATGTACAATTAAACAAATATATTCGAAGTGGATTTAATGATGAAGTTAACATCGACCTACGCGTTGAACCGTACCTGTTGAACAACGAGTGAACAAATTAGTCGATCGATTCATCGAGCGTACGGTTCTTCCCCACAGTCTGTTTTCTTGTGTGTGTGTGTGTGTGTGTGTGTGTGTGTGTGTGTGTGATTTGCCTTAACGGTAAAGAATATCCAGTTTCACTGTGGTCTTTGTTCTGTTTTTGGTAGCGAATTGTACGTTTTATGGAAAGTGAAAGTAGCAACATGGCAAAACGCCTAGCATATCAAATTTCTTCAGTCGGCAACAAAATACAATTAAACAAAATGAGGACATTACAAACTCTCCATCTGTAATGGCAGAGGCTAGTTTCCACAATCCAGAAAGTGACGTAGCAAAATTGTGTTTGATGATGATTAAGAAATGGAAGAAAAGAAGAAATGAAAAAAATCGGTGAAAATTAGGGTAAAGGTTTATTTTATATTCCTAGCAGTAGCACCAGCAGCACTACTGCATGCTTGTTTCTGATTTATTTATGAAACCTACCAACGTATTTGTTAAGTTAGGGTTTCACTAATTGGAAGGAGTTTAATTCCGGTTGTAAACAGCATGACATTATCTTCATATACAAAAACTGTGTAGTTGCTCGTAGAGACTATTCTAGAAGTCGGTAAAAGGAGGAGGGTGGGGGATTGAGGGAATGGAATATCGCTTAACAAAAGGAGAGTTGGGGTTCTCCACCGACAAATTCGTAAAATTTGGTGTTGATTAGTTTTAAGTAACTGTTTTGAAGTTCACGGTAAAAACGTGTCTACAGTATGTGTGTGCCCGGGAAAATAATACAACTTGACCCATATGTCTGGCGATTTTGAAGTTTTTGTCCGGGGGCGGCAATTTAAGTGTTAGTGGGAATACCCGGCATATTTAGCTTTCTTGATTATTCTAAGTGGTACTTGCACATTAATATACATCCAATGTATATTAATAAATAATAAGACGCCCATTTTAAGTTAAATGATATTCATTGGTTTAGATAGTAAGCTATTTGCTGCTCTTATTCTTTTGTTGAAATGTGTTTGAAATACATTGCAGCCTATATAGCTACATAATTATATTAAAAAAATGATTGAATCCGTTGAAGTAACATATTCGCTGATTCCTGAAGTCATTTTATCCAGCTATAGCCCCCACAGCCCCCTCCTTGCCACCGCCCCAGGTTGCTCGGGAGCCCTTCAAAAATTTAAAAAGTAAGTTTGGATTTCCTGTTCTGATAGATGAAACATATCGGTGACAGGCAATGAAAACCTCGTAACTCCACTTTGTTAATTTTACAGGAGACGCAAAAACGGTTTCTTAAAGGGGATAAGGATACTTGTGTAACTATGTAGTAGAAGCCTAGTTATTGACGGATTATAGAAATCCATGCACTTTCAAATTTCTCTTTGATATTGGAGTTACTGATTACTGTACTCAAGTGATGTTTGCAGATGGTTACAAGGTTTTCAGTGCCTACCGTCTCTATGCTATAGAAGTACAAGAAAAAAAGAAAACTTTTTAGAGTTAATGAAACTTATAGGGAAAAAAGATCTTGAGTGTTAGGAAAAAACTTAAATCTAAAAGGGAAAACTACACACGTCATGATATACAAGACGAAATTCTTACCATCGTGAGCAACACCGTGCTAGAGCATATCTCAAAAGAAGTGAAAAAACACAGCATTTTGGTCTTATAGTTGACAAGTCGAAAGGTAGTTCAAAAACTGGGTAATTATAAATTATCATTCGGTACTATTTAGATGGCAACATATACAAGGTTTCTACGCTATGAACCAGCAATATATATATATTAGTTTGCATTAAGAAAAAACCAGCAAACTGTGAAATTAATTTAAATTACTGTATTGCACAAATTTATGCTGGAGCTGCAGTTATGAGTGGTTTTTTTGGAGGTGTTTAAGCATTCTAAGCAGGGAAGTTCGACAAGCCATCTACACACACTGTATGATCTACAAGTGGAACTTCGTCATAGTAGAAACATTTAGAGAGATCAGATTTATTTATTTATTTTGTGTCACTGCAGAAACCCTTATGTTTTTATGAGTGGCTCAGCAGTACATCAAATGTTTATTGACATACAAATAAAAATGAAGATTGGAAAAGTGGAATTAAAAAAAGTAATGCTTTATTATTTGGTGTGAAGAGGACAATTGAAGCTGTCGTTGTAACCCTACTTTACAACCAGGCAGAAAATTCAGAACGAGCTGCAGAAGCATCAATACAAAGTTAAATTTTACTTGTATTTTGCGTTTATGCCTGTTCACATCTTTGTTACAGAAATGCAAGTTAATTCCTTCAGGGCAATGAATGTGGTGCAGTCAACTTAGTAGAATTACAAGGGCTCAGTTCTCGATCAAATGCGTGATTCAGACTGAGGTTTCGCTCATGTATGGAAAGAAAGTGCAGATGAGGCAACAAAAGTAGGCGTTGATATTCCCACAGGGATCCTCTTCTCTTGGTAGAATTCGAAAGTTGCCAAAACATCTTGGAGAATATGTTTGTGATTTGCCGAATGAAGACAACCTGGAACCTGTTCAAGCAACTGATTTCAAATCTTTACTGTTTGAAAAAGTTTCACAGTGAACATGAGAGACTTTTATTTCAAACTGTGGAACAATTGAAGGAATCACTTGTCTCCCAAAAAGTGAATATTTTATTGAGAAACAAATGATTCATGCCATATTGAGTCGTTGAAGGCAGAAATTAAGATATTAAAAAAAATATATGTTATTAGGCGTGGAAAGCAAACCTGAATGAAGACAGACAATTTACTTGCATTGCTAAAGTTGTTAGAGCAATGCAAACTTGCGTTCTATGATATGTACAAATTAAGTCAAGTAGCAATGATTATTCTAGTTTTCTCACGTCATCTGAAAGAATATTTTCGTGTTTGCGACACATAAAAAGTTTTCTGAGGAATTGTGTTTCTGTCAGTTTTTACAATAGCGAGGCCGGTAACAATGACCATTGGCATGCAAAAAGTGGTTCATGATTCAGCTGTGTTGCAACAACAGAAGGATTAACGTGATTTGAAAATAGGTTGTTATTTTGTATTTTACAGTTTTCTGCTTTTTTCTCAGTGGTATCGATTTTTCTGTTTTCAGCTGAACATAAAATGTACTCTCGAAAACGCGTGGTTTGAGGCTTAATTTGTTTTTATAAAGACATAATTAGTCACTGGCTGTATCATGTAATAACAGTACATTTCGGTGGTTACTCCGTAATCTTAAGACGGAACATGCTTAAATGACATTGACTTACATTCCGCGTACCAACGACATGTAAAGTCACCATTAAACGACTAACACGGGGCACTGTACCCAAACCTATTTATATGTTGCCTATAGAACAGCGTCCAGGGGCAGCAAAAATTTGAACCTCAATATTTTTCGTAATTAATGACCACCTCCAAAAATTTTAAAACGCTATCATAATCCACTTTTTAAGAGGTATAACCTTACGTTAGAAGTTTAACACGATAAGGCACCTACTACGGTTCGAAACTATGTTTCGAGGCAACGTGCAAATGGCCTGCAAATGCCCAGACTTTATTCATCCAGTATTTGAGAGCACGCAGTGACTTCCGACGTAATTTCAGACGTTTTCGAAATATTTTCTTGCTGACACCTGGCACAAAATGATGAAAGGAAAACGTTTATCGCTTACTACATTTCCGCTAACCACGCGGTAAAACGGCGGGATCAGGAATGGCGTTTTGATTTATTACTTCTTTGCTACTAATCCTGCTGCCAACACGCAGGCCGTATCTACATGCATCACTGAATATACTTGCAAACTTATGATTGTACGACACACATGATTTCAGCAAGATATCTTTGGGCACACGTTTTAATTTATTAATTCTTCACTACTAACTCTATTCGCAACACACTTTGCGGACATTATCCACATAAACCATCGAATGTACCTGCAAAATTATATCATGGTACAGCACATACAGTTCAGGAGATACAACTTCATAAACAATGAGACCTGTGTAAAGCTCAACTTTCGCTTTAAACAGGGCGCAAATTAGATTATATTCATCCAGTATTTGATAAAGAAAGCACTCAACGACTTCCAACAAACAAATTTTAAGCATAATTTCAAACCTTCCCAAAACTTTTTTTCCCTTTTACATGCTTAAAGTCAAATGTATAATCAGATGTTTGAAGCTGTTTTGTACATGATTGATTGATTCTGTCAATTGTTTTTACTAATTAAAATGCTATACTGTGTTCATCATAAGACGATGTAACCATTACACGACGTATTTTTCCGCATTTACTTGAATCTCATTGTATTTCGTCTCACGTGGAGCGGAAGCCAAGCTGTATCCAGTCCAGTAAAGTAGGATAATAGGGATACGTTTTATGCTGTTTTACACGCGCACAGACTGAGCGATAATGCGGGAGAATAGCTTTACCGGAGCATTTCACTTGGGCAGCACCGGCCAGCCAGCTGGTCCAACTAACCTGCAAGGTGCGAGCAGTTGCAATCCAGACTATATAGCTTCGAATGTCACTTACTTTTTAAAGACAATAAATAATATTCGGCAAAACTACAGCACTACCGCACGCTTCTTAGATGACCAGACGGAAAACATAAAGTGCTCTAGTTTTCACTTAACATATACGGTATTCTAATTACAAACAAGAGTGATGAAAATTCCTAACTTGAAAACAAGGTAATTTTTCTGAGCGAGTTATGTGTGATGCAAAAGCATTCTGCGGAGATTTCACCGTATTGTTGAGTACTGACGCCACTGAGGGTATTAATTACTGTCAGTCGTCTGGTAATACCTTAGCTCCTTCCTTATCCCATTCGAGAAATACATTTCAGTTCTTGGAACTGTCATCTGCTACGTTGATAACCAGTCGATAAACAACAGAATCCACGAAGCTATCCTGGCGCCGTAAGTTCTTTGATAACAGTGACACGCGAAAATGCCGCATGCGTTAGTTCCAACACGTCTGACAGCTGAGCAGTCTTCTTATTTCTCGCTACAAATCCCTTAACTTGGCTCAGTTTAGTTGGGTTCATATTGTAATAGTACAGTTGTTGTTGTTGTCTTCAATCCTGAGACTGGTTTGATGCAGCTCTCCATGCTACTCTATCCTGTGCAAGCTTCTTCATCTCCCAGTACTTACTGCAACCTACATCCTTCTGAATCTGCTTAGTGTACTCATCTCTTGGTCTCCCTCTACGATTTTTAACCTCCACGCTGCACTCCCAATACTAAAGTGGTGATCCCTTGATGCCCCAGAACATGTCCTACCAACCGATCCCTTCTTCTTGTCAAGTTGTGCCACAAACTCCTCTTCTCCCCAACCCTATTCAATACCTCCTCATTAGTTATGTGATCTACCCATCTAATCTTCAGCATTCTTCTGTAGCACCACATTTCGAAAGCTTCTATTCTCGTCTTGTCCAAACTATTTATCGTCCATGTTTCACTTCCATACATGGCTACACTCCATACAAATACTTTCAGAAACGACTTCCTGACACTTAAAATCTATACCCGATGTTAACAAATTTCGCTTCTTCAGAAACGCTTTCCTTGCCATTGCCAGTCTACATTTTATGTCCTCTCTACTTCGACCATTATCAGTTATTTTGTTCCCCAAATAGCAAAACTCCTTCATTATTTTAAGTGTCTCATTTCCTAATATAATTCCCTCAGCATCGCCTGACTTAATTCGACTACACCCCATTATTCTGGCTTTGCTTTTGTTGATGTTCATCTTATATCCTCCTTTCAAGACATTGTCCATTCCGTTCAACTGCTCTTCCAAGTCCTTTGCTGCCTCTGACAGAATTACAATGTCATCGGCGAAACTTAAAGTTTTTATTTCTTCTCCGTGGATTTTAATACCTGCTCCGAATTTTTCTTTTGTTTCCTTTACTGCTTGCTCAATATACAGATTGAATAACATCGGGGAGAGGCTACAATCCTGCCTCACTCCCTTCCCAAACACTGCTTCCATTTCATGTCCCTCGACTATTACAACTGCCATCTGGTTTCTGTACAAATTGTAAATAGCCTTTCGCTCCCTGTATTTTACCACTGCCACCTTTAGAATTTGAAAGAGAGTATTCCAGTCAACAGTGTCAAAAGCTTTCTCTAAGTGTACAAATGCTAGAAACATAGGTTTGCCTTTTCTTAATCTAGCTTCTAAGATAAGTCGTAGGGTCAGTATTGCCTCACGTGTTCCAACATTTGTGCGGAATCCAAACTGATCTTCGCCGAGGTCGGCTTCTACCAGTTTTTCCATTCGTCTGTAGAGAACTCGCGTTAGTATTTTGCAGCCGTGACTTATCAAAGTGATAGTTCGGTAATTTTCACATCTGTCAATGCCTGCTTTCTTTGGGATTGGAATTATTATATTCTTCTTGAAGTATGAGGGTATTTCGCCTGTCTCATACATTTTACTCACCAGATGGTAGAGTTTTGTCAGGACTGGCTCTCCCAAGGCCGTCAGTAGTTCTAATGGAATGTTGTCTACTCCCGGGGCCTTGTTTCGACTTAGGTCTTTCAGTGTTCTATCAAACTCTTCACGCAGTATCATATACCCCATTTCATCTTCATCTACATCCTCTTCCATTTCCATAATATTGTCCTCAAGTACATCGCCCTTGTACAGACCCTCTATATACTCCTTCCACCTTTCTGCTTTCCCTTCTTTGCTTAGAACTGGGTTTCCATCTGAGCTCTTGATATTCATACAAGTGGCTCTCTTTTCTCCAAATGTCTCTTTAATTTTCCTGTAGGCAGTATCTATCTTACCCCTAGTGAGATATGCCTCTACATCCTTACATTTGTCCTCTAACCATGCCTTCTTAGCCATTTTGCACTTCCTGTCGATCTCATTTTTGAGACGTTTGTATTCCTTTTAATAACAGAATTCACGAAGCTATCCTGGCTCCGCAAGTTCTTCTATACCAGTGACGCGCGAAAATGCCGCATGCATTAGTTTCAACACGTCTGTCAGCTGAGTAGTCTTGTTATTTCTCGCTACAAATCCATTAACTTGACTCAGTTTTGTTGGGTTCATATTGTAATAGTACAGTGGTAAATGCAAAAATTCAGCATTTGTATGGTATGCTCGACTGTGAAAGTGATGGTTTCTCGTGTTCTCTGCGACAGTTATCACTTTCGTTCGTGTGAGACTACATCTGTGGTATAAAACAATGAACATAGTCCAAATAAGGAATATTTGGTTTCTTACTTTTGCTCTAAAAATTAAATTAATAAGCAGCCTTTATTAACACCCTTCATAAAATATCGGTACTTAACTGAGAATTTATATCTGAAATGCAAACAGGAACTTCGTGTGCAATATGTAATTAGAAACAAGAATGCGCGCATTATTCATAAAAAATATGATGAATTTTACAGTTACGAGATGTGATACTCCTTGACAGATCGTAGGGGGCGATGCAGGAGACCCGCACCGCTGTACTAGGCAAGGACCTACTGGAGGTTGTTTGCCATTGCCTTCCTCCGACCGTAATGAAAATGAATGATGATGACGAAAACGATACATCACCTAGTCATCTCGAGGCAGGTGAAAATCCCTGACTCCGCCGGGAATCGAACCCGGGACCCCGGGAAGCGAGAACGCTACCGCGAGACCACGAGCTGTGGACTTACGAGATGAACGTATTTCAAATTGAACGAAAAAAAGGACGACCAAAGCGAGACCTTTTTGCAATGTCATCTTCATGAAATTTGCCAAGGTGTCGCTATATTTCTGTCGTGATTGTTGCTTTCCGTATTCATTCCATCGATACTCCAGGAAATCAAATTTATCAGACATTTTTAAGTAGAATATTGCGTAAACTACGTGTCTCATAATCCAGGACATGGCATTTTTCTGTGTTCGGGGACACAGGTTCAGTTGTGGTGTGATGTCTGACACAGTGATGTGACCTCCGGAGAACTTCGAAGCCGATTTTCTTGTTAATTTATGAAAAATATTAAGATCAACGTATTTGTCGGCACTTTTTAATCGTGTTCCACAACGGAGCAAGAAGCAGCCTCAGCCAGTTTCACACTGCGTATTAACAACACGACAGTCAAGAGCACAACATTACGGGGACCGTGACACAACACGATTTTTAAAAGATGACGATTGCCCAGAAAATAATGCACTGCATTTTTTTTCTCCGCCGAAAACAATGCTACAAATGCGAAACGTTATCCTATGTATTATTTGAAGTCTCCTGGAGCGCGCCTAGTTTCCGTCACTTCCGACAGATAGTGTAGCTGCAGGACAATTTCAAAATGGCGTCTGTAGGTGATGTACGCGCCGTCATTGAATTTCTCATTGCAGAGAAACTGTGGGGAATATTCACAAACGCTTGTGCAAAGTCTATAGACAATCTGATGTCGACAGAAAGAGGTGCAGTTCGTCGCTGAGTTCGGAGGGTGAGGTAATCAGAAGTTCGGCGGAGCTCTACGACTTGCAGCTATCAGGAGGAGCATCCACGGCTGTCACACCTCACATGTTGCAGCGTGGTGATGTTGTCACTCCCCATTAAAGGATGCCATTCCTGTCAGACATTTTGAGGACACACAGTGAAGCACTGGATTCGCCACCAGGTCAAGGATTGATAGCGACAGGGCATACACACCCTTGTTTCGCGCTGGAGGAGATTATGTGGAAAAATAGGGTGTGTAGATAAAACACTATTCTTTCGCGTGCGAATTCTCATTATGTTCAATAAGGAATTGTTGAAGAAAAAAATGCTGTGCATTGCTTTCTGGGCAACCCTCGTAAAAACTACGTAGTTAAAGCATGTCTAAAAAAAACGTAAATAGCTGCTAATATATAAGAATATCTTAAGTTTCAGTTAACGTAATTTGGTGATTGGATATCTGATACATAAGTAGGACCCCCTCCCCCCCCATGAACCATGGACCTTGCCGTTGGTGGGGAGGCTTGCATGCCTCAGCGATACAGATAGCCGTACCGTAGGTACAACCACAACGGAGGGGTATCTGTTGAGAGGCCAGACAAACGTGTGGTTCCTGAAGAGGGGCAGCAGCCTTTTCAGTAGTTGCAAGGGCAACATTCTGGATGATTGACTGATCTGGCCTTGTAACAATAACCAAAACGGCCTTGCTGTGCTGGTACTGCGAACGGCTGAAAGCAAGGGGAAACTACGGCCGTAATTTTTCCCGAGGGCATGCAGCTTTACTGTATGATTAAATGATGATGGCGCCCTCTTGGGTAAATTATTCCAGAGGTAAAATAGTCCCCCATTTGGATCTCCGGGCGGGGACTACTCAAGAGGATGTCGTTATCAGGAGAAAGAAAACTGCCGTTCTACGGATCGGAGCATGGAATGTCAGATCCCTTAATCGGGCAGGTAGGTTAGAAAATTTAAAAAGGGAAATGGATAGGTTAAAGTTAGATATTGTGGGAATTAGTGAAGTTCGGTGGCAGGAGGAACAAGACTTCTGGTCAGGTGACTACAGGGTTATAAACACAAAGTCAAATAGGGGTAATGCAGGAGTAGGTTTAATAATGAATAGGAAAATAGGAATGTGGGTAAGCTACTACAAACAGCATAGTGAACGCATTATTGTGGCCAAGATAGATACGAAGCCCACACCTACTACAGTAGTACAAGTTTATATGCCACCTAGCTCTGCAGTTGACGAAGAAATTGAAGAAATGTATGATGAAATAAAAGAAATTATTCAGATAGTGAAGGGAGACGAAAATTTAATAGTCATGAGTGACTGGAATTCGAGTGTAGGAAAAGGGAGAGAAGGAAACGTAGTAGGTGAATATGGATTGGGGCTAAGAAATGAAAGAGGAAGCCGCCTGATAGAATTTTGCACAGAGCACAACTTAATCATAGCTAACACTTAGTTTAAGAATCATGATAGAAGGTTGTATACATGGAAGAACCCTGGAGATACTAAAAGGTATCAGATAGATTATATAATGGTAAGACAGAGATTTAGGAACCAGGTTTTAAATTGTAAGACATTTCCAGGGGCAGATGTGGACTCTGACCACAATCTATTGATTATGACCTGTAGATTAAAACTGAAGAAACTGCAAAAAGGTGGGAATTTAAGGAGATGGGACCTGGATAAACTAAAAGAACCAGAGGTTGTACAGAGTTTCAGGGAGAGCATAAGGGAACAATTGAAAGGAACGGGGGAAAGAAATACAGTAGAAGAAGAATGGGTAGCTCTGAGGGATGAAGTAGTGAAGGCAGCAGGCGATCAAGTAGGTAAAAAGAAGAGGGTTAGTAGAAATCCATGGATAACAGAAGAAATATTGAATTTAATTGATGAAAGGAGAAAATTTAAAAATTCAGTAAATGAAGCAGGCGAAAAGGAATACAAACGTCTCAAAAATGAGGTCGACAGGAAGTGCAAAATGGCTAAGCAGGGATGGTTAGAGGACAAATGTAAGGATGTAGAGGCTTATCTCACCTGGGGTAAGATAGATACTGCCTACAGGAAAATTAAAGAGACCTTTGGAGATAAGAGAACCACACGTATGAACATCAAGAGCTCAGATGGAAACCCAGTTCTAAGCAAAGAAGGGAAAGCAGAAAGGTGGAAGGAGTATATAGAGGGTCTATACAAGGGCGATGCACTTGAGGACAACATTATGGAAATGGGAGAGGATGTAGATGAAGATGAAATGGGAGATACGATACTGCGTGAAGAGTTTGACAGAGCACTGAAGGACCTGAGTCGAAACAAGGCCCCCGGAGTAGACAACATTCCATTGGAACTACTGACGGCCTTGGGAGAGCCAGTCATGACAAAACTCTTCCATCTAGTGAGCAAGATGTATGAAACAGGCGAAATACCCTCATACTTCAAGAAGAATATAATAATTCCAATCCCAAAGAAAGCAGGTGTTGACAGATGTGAAAATTACCGAACAATCAGTTTAATAAGCCACAGCTGCAAAGTACTAACACGAATTCTTTACAGACGAATGGAAAAACTAGTAGAAGCCGACCTCGGGGAAGATCAGTTTGGATTCCGTAGAAATACTGGAACACGTGAGGCAATACTGACCTTACGACTTATCTTAGAAGAAAGATTAAGGAAAGGCAAACCTACGTTTCTAGCATTTGTAGACTTAGAGAAAGCTTTTGACAATGTTGACTGGAATACTCTCTTTCAATTTCTAAAGGTGGCAGGGGTAAAATACAGGGAGCGAAAGGCTATTTACAACTTGTACAGAAACCAGATGGCAGTTATAAGAGTTGAGGGACATGAAAGGGAAGCAGTGGTTGGGAAGGGAGTAAGACAGGGTTGTAGCCTCTCCCCGATGTTATCCAATCTGTATATTGAGCAAGCAGTAAAGGAAACAAGAGAAAAATTTGGAGTAGGTATTAAAATCCATGGAGAAGAAATAAAAACTTTGAGGTTCGCCGATGACATTGTAATTCTGTCAGAGACAGCAAAGGACTTGGAAGAGCAGTTGAACGGAATGGATGGTGTCTTGAAGGGAGGATATAAGATGAACATCAACAAAAGCAAAACGAGGATAATGGAATGTAGTCGAGTTAAGTCGGGTGATGCTGAGGGTATTAGATTAGGAAATGAGACACTTAAAGTAGTAAAGGAGTTTTGCTATTTGGGGAGCAAAATAACTGATGATGGACGAAGTAGAGAGGATATAAAATGTAGACTGGCAATGGCAAGGAAAGAGTTTCTGAAGAAGAGAAATTTGTTAACATCGAGTATAGATTTAAGTGTCTGGAAGTTATTTCTGAAAGTATTTGTATGGAGTGTAGCCATGTATGGATGTGAAACATGGACGGTAAATAGTTTGGACAAGAAGAGAATAGAAGCTGTTGAAATGTGGTGCTACAGAAGAATGCTGAAGATTAGATGGGTAGATCACATAACTAATGAGGAAGTATTGAATAGGATTGGGGAGAAGAGAAGTTTGTGGGACAGCTTGACCAGAAGAAGGGATCGGTTGGTAGGACATGTTCTGAGGCATCAAGGAATCACCAATTTAGTATTGGAGGGCAGCGTGGAGGGTAAAAATCATAGGGGGAGACCAAGAGATGAATACACTAAGCAGTTTCAGAAGGATGTAGGTTGCAGTAGGTACTGGGAGATGAAGAAGCTTGCACAGGATAGAGTAGCATGGAGAGCTGCATCAAACCAGTCTCAGGACTGAAGACCTCTACAACAACAACAAAGTAGGACCCCTTCCAAGAGCGTATCAACACCACTGTACGTGTGCTATGGCTTCTTACCAATCGTCGCGTTTTTGTTTGTTTACATCAGGTTTATTCTTGTGATGGACATGGTATAGCATGAGCTATTTCAAGTTGAAGTGTACGTCAATTATGACGGCGGCCGAGTTTAGGTTCGTTCTGCGCATCTGACGTCACAAAACACAGTCAGCCAATGAACAGAGAACGACGTTGCCAGAGCTCAACTGCAGTGCAGAGCACGGACCAGTGTCTTCAGTTTTCGAAACGTTCAGTCATAAATAAAGGAATTGAACAAAAGCAATATCTTGATAGCAGACTTTCTTGTATAGGAAGTTTGGAAAAAGCATTCTTTATACCAATTGCTTCATATTCTATTAATTAATTAAAACAAACAAGCAATAAGCCTCCTAATTCAGGCGATAGCAAGGAAAGGTCTTTGTATCCTTCTCACTAACTGCTTTTCCGCAATAAAGAACAACGGTAATTGTTTATTTCCTATTGTACTTCGACGAAACGTGAGTAATTCATAATCATAACAACAGTGTTTGTCGGTATTTTGCGTAATATTTTAAAGTCCTCTGGGAGATATATTGAATGACAAGTTGTGTTAGTGTAATGGTTACAGGTTGTGGCTGCTAAGTGAAAGGTTTTGAGTTCAAACCTTGCTTGTTGCTTAATACTTTCTCTATTTTAAAAACAATATCGAAGTGTCTTACTTCATGAATCTTATTCGTTTGAATGTAATTTTTTGAAATTTCTAGTGGCAACTAAAATCGACCATTCGGAAAGTATACGCTATGGACTTTTACCTTTGCAAACTCTTCAAAATTTCGTGCAATGGTTTACCACATCTAATGCTGCACAATAACTGCGTTGAACATCGAAACAAAATGAAGTCATTTATGGGGGGAAGGTATCAGTCAAGAAGATGTGTAAAAATCAAATTTTTCGGCCAAATAGTTTTTGTGAAATCGAATGATAAAGTGTGTCAAAGCAGTCGAAACACCATGTGTCTGCACAGGCGAGCAGTGCCATGACAACATCGCGGAATGCGGGGAGCACGTCACTGCGCCCCCCCCCCCCCCCCCCCCCCGCCGTTAAACGTAAGTTTGCGAACTATACTATGACAAACCAGATGATTTCCTTCACTAAAGAAGTAATGGCAAGCAGAAGTTAAGTACGCTGGAAGTCAGTTAAATCCAGTTGATATACCGGGTGATCAAAAAGCCAGTATAAATTTGAAAACTTAATAAACCACGGAACAATGTAGATAGAGAGGTAAAAATTGACACACATGCTTGGAATGACATGGGGTTTTATACAAAATGTCCGACAGATGGCGCTCGACAGCAAAAAAGGTCAGTGACTGCGTATGACAATCGTGTATAAAAGGAGCTGTAATGAGAGAATCAGATGTGCCAGCAGTCGCAGCATGTTGGCGTTACCTGAAAAGGCGCTTTTAGTGAAGCTGTATTATCAGAATGGGGAATGTGCTAGTTCAGCGTTACGATCCTATCGCCACAGGAAGGGTATTCGAACGGGTAAAGGTCCGTTGACAAATGCAGCTGTGGCGAGAATGATTTCGAAGTTCGAAGCCACGGGTTGTTTAGACGATAGACCCCGTAGTGGCCGACCGAGCACAAGGCGTAAGGAAGAAATGGAGACCGTAGCGGGTTCGTCTATGCACGGGAAGTCAGCGCTCGTGCAGTCGCACGTCGCACCGGCATTCCATACACTAATGTTTGGTTGGCACTGAGGCGTTCCCTCCTATGCTATCCTTACAAAATTCATCGGCATCGTAAACTGTTACCTGGCGATTTAGTGAAGCGGAGGGCATTTGCGGTGTGGGCGTTTCAAAAGATGTTGGAAGATGACGATTGGTTGAGTAACGTGTTGTGGACCGACGAAGCTCATTTCACGCTCCGAGAGTCTGTCAACGCCCACAACTGCAGAATTTGGGCTACCGAAAATCCTAGAAGGAACTGTCGTCGAAACTCCATTGCACGACGAGAAAGTCACGGTATGGGTTGGACTTATCACATCTACCTTTATCGGGCCTTTTTTCTTCGAGAAAATGCGGATTCTGGTTTTGTAACTGCTACTGTGATGGGTGAGAGGTACGCCGATATGTTACAGAATCGCATCATCCCCAGCCTGGCTGATAAACACCTGCTGGAACGTACGATGTTTATGCAGGATGGCTCTCCACCCCATATTGCTAGACGCGTGAAAGATCTCTTGCGCGCGTCGTTTGGTGATGATCGTGTGCTCAGCCGCCACTTTCGTCATGCTTGGCCTCCCAGGTCCCCACACCTCAGTCCGTGCGATTATTGGCTTTGGGGTTACCTGAACTCGCAAGTGTATCGTGATCGACCGACATCTCTAGGGATGCTGAAAGACAACATCCGACGCCAATGCCTCACCATAACTCACATGCTTTACAGTGCTGTTCACAACATTATTCCTCGACTACAGCTATTGTTGAGGAATGATGGTGGACGTATTGAGCATTTCCTGTAAAGAACATCATCTGTTCTTTGTCTTACTTTGTTATGCTAATTATTGCTATTCTGATCAGATGAAGCGCCATCTGTCGGACTTATTTTGAACTTTTGTATTTTTTTTGGTTCTAATAAAACCCCATGTCCTTCCAAGCATGTGTGTCAATTTGTACCTCTCTATCTACATTTTTCCGTGATTTATTCAGTTTTCAAATTTATACTGACTTTTTGATCACCCAGTAGATACATAAATGCACACAATAACTACAAGTATGTAGTAACTGTAAGTAACAGTACACAGATCTAAATTTAACCTGCACTACAAACCAAATAAGGCATTTTATGTTGTCTGTTGTTATGAATTTATTGGCAGAATTATGTAAGGCCTATAAATTTATGTTTTAAACTATATTTTGTACTCTATATTTATCCATGTCAACTCATGGCTAGGCCCACCCATTTTACAATCTGGCCCATCGTTGGCCGACACATGTAAAACATGAAAGAGCCGCCACTGTCAGTGAGGAATTTCTGATTACAATATCAAGAAGTATCCAAAATAACAGTTTTTATGTGTCAGTTTTTAAGGAACAAGTGTTAAGATATATAGCTTCAATCCACTGCACACATGGGAAATTTGGCAGCCGATTGTTTACGATAATTTTTCATTGTTGTTTTGCTCATAGCACGTGCGTTGTACCGCGTCCACACTGAGTTTGCCACGCCTTACACACTTTTCTACGGACCTTAACTTTTACAATGTTTGTAACAGTGGTTCCGACTTATATGGCAGATTTTCAACATGCTGCAGACATTGTGAAATATTGACAAACAGCCGTGCGGGACAGTATCGGCACAAATCACAGGGAAACAATGTTTCCAGCCATCAACGTCTGTACTGGGAGACACTGCATGGCCCCGATTTTGTTTAGAGTTTTCTTGTGCTTATGGTACATTTGGAGCAAAGAATACATTATAGAAGTAGGCTAATTAAAAAAGTCAAGACTCTTGCAGAAAACTGCCGCTGTGAACCACACCAACAGTTATGTGGCTACAGTCCGTTTTAAACCACTAGACAGTTGACACTTCACGGTCTGGAGCTGGTTTCGTCCAATGAGTGTGCTCAACGCCATACCACGCCCGAACCGTTTGCCGTTGTCAAACTGCCACAACAAATGCCCAACTGACTTCCACTGTTTGGCTAGTGCTGTGTATCAGACATGCGTATTGGTTGTGCGGGTGTTTTTCGTGTGGTTTATCATGTCTGATGAAATCCGAAAGAAAAGAGGCAGACCCAGGATCTGGGATGCAAACACATCTGAAAAGAAAGCCGGGCAAGGAATTGCGTTTCATGGACAATCGCGACAACTCGTGTGCAATGTGCAGGAATACTTTGGGAGGGAGGCGTAAAATGGGGGCCCTGTCTTATCGGTTTCGAAAGTAGTCGCGCGAACATAAGTCGCTGTTAAGTTAAGCGAACCGACCATGCTTTGTGTTTGTAAAGAGAAATACCAGAATGAAAGAAGCGAAGCAGGATCCTCATGTCTTCATACTCAGGACATGAAAAGTATGCAGAAACGCGTAACAAATCTGGATGCTTTCGCACAACACGCGTTCCTGAGTCACATATACAATTATTATAATAAGAGAGATTGGGATACATTAGATAAGTTTCATACAACACTGCATCAGGCCGAACATTCTGAAGGCAACAGATCGCCTTTGCAACTGATTCTGCAGAGTCTCGACATTAAATACAAAAGTACTTCAGGCTGTAAAATGTTGATGGAACGAGAAGACAGATAGCTTCATGGCGATGCAGATTTTTGCGTGAAATGAAAGATATTAATTTCGAGGGCATTGTTTGGATCGGTGAGTGACTGCAGGTCATACTGTTACGAAAGGTTGGAGTGACGACGAAGGAGAAGGTATTGCACTCCTCACTGGAAAATGTGGTAGAATTATTCTTATGGATGCTGGTCCCTACCACAGCTGCATTCCCGGTCGTCAACTATTTTTCAGATCCAAAAAAAATCGGAGGAACGTGAGGAAATGAATCATGCACTTTTTAAACTGGATCGAAAATAAGTTGTTGCCAACTTTAGAAAATCCGTCCGTAATTAATATCGACAATGCCCCACGCCATTCAGTTTTAAAGAATAAGACTCCAACCCTGTCCTCTCGAAAGAAAGACGTTGTTCAGTGGTTACGATAACAGACTTATTGCGGATGATTCATTGAATAAAGTAGAATTATTAGATCTCGCGTCACTTCACCAGCCACCGTTTCAAACATACACTACCGGCCATTAAAATTGCTACACCACGAAGATGACGTCCTGCAGACGCGAAATTTAACCGACAGGAAGAAGATGCTGTGATATGCAAATGATTAGCTTTTCAGAGCATTCAAACAAGGTTGGCGCCGGTGGCGACACCTACAACGTGCTGACATGAGGAAAGTTTCCAACCGATTTCTCATACACAAACAGCAGTTGACCGGCGTTGCCTGGTGAAACGTTGTTGTGATGCGTCGCGTAAGGAGGAGAAATGCGTACCATCACGTTTCTGACTTTGATAAAGGTCGGATTGTAGCCTATCGCGATTGCGATTTATCGTTTCGCGACATTGCTGCTCGCGTTGGTAGAGATCCAATGACTGTTAGCAGAATATGGAATCGGTGGGTTCAGGAGGGTAATACGGAACGCCGTGCTAGATCACAACCGCCTCGTATCACTACCAGTCGAGATGACAGGCATCTTATCCGCATGGCTGTAACGGATCGTGCAGCCACGTCTCGATCCCTGAGTCAACAGATGGGGACGTTAGCAAGACAACAACCATCTGCACGAACAGTTCGACGATGTTTGCAGCAGCATGGACTATCAGCTCGGAGACCACGGCTGCGGTTACCCTTGACGCTACATCAGAGGCAGGAGCGCCTACGATAGTGCACTCAACGACGAACCTGGGCGCACAAATGGCAAAACATCATTTTTTCGGATGGATCTAGGTTCTGTTTACAGTATCATGGTGGTCGCATTCGTGTTTGGCGACATCGCGGTGAACGCACATTGGAAGCGTGTATTCGGCATAGCCATACTGGCGTATCACCCGGCGTGGTGGTATGGGGTGCCATTGGTTGCACGTCTCGGTCACCTCTTGTTCACATTGACGGCACTTTGAACAGTGGACGTTGCATTTCAGATGTGTTACGACCCATGGCTCTACCCTTCATTCGATCCCTGCGAAACTCTACATTTCAGCAGGATAATGCACGACCGCATGTTGCTGGTCCTGTAGGGGCCTTTCTGTATACAGAAAATGTTCAGTTGCTGCCCTGGCCAGCACATTCTCCAGATCTCTCACCAATTGAAAACGTCTGGTCAATGGTGGCCGAGGAACTGGCTCGTCACGATACGCCAGTCAATACTCTTGATGAACTGTGGTATCGTGTTGAAGCTACGTGGGCAGCTGTACCTGTACACGCCACCAAGCTCTGTTTAACTCAATGCCCAGGCGTATCAAGGCCGTTATTGCGGCCAGTGGTGGTTGTTCAGGGTACTGATTTCTCAGGATCTATGCACCCAAATTGCGTGAAAATGTAATCACGTGTCAGTTCTAGTATAGTATATTTGCCCAATGAATACTCGTTTATTATCTGCATTTCTTCTTGGTGTAGCAAGTTTAATGGCCAATAGTGTATATTATCAATTCGTAATTATATTGACCGCCAGAGAGCGCATATTGATATATTGTCAATACCAGAAATATTGACGAGCAGTACTGATGGCTCCAAAAATATTCTCAATGCGTGCTGAGCGTGTTGGGTCGAACATTGACCGTTTGACATGATTCAGAGCTTCACGAACCAGCCACACAGCACTAAAGTGCACTCTTCATGCTATCAGTTCGTCTTAGAGCATAACATATCTGATTCAATTTTTGTAGTAGTCTTTTAACAGAAAACAGTTTTAAAAGGACTATGCAGTAGTCGTGTTTATCACTTTACAGTGGTCAATCGAGTATATACTCTACGGCATTGTTTTTGTTTTCTTCTTTAATCTGGACACACAGTAGCCTTCGCTGTGTACTGTATATGCGATGGCTACGAAATAAATTTCAGCGTCGTTAAATTATTTGCGTTAATTACCTGAATATATCACTGCAGCACAGATTTAATTACTTCACAGGGTTCAACAACATTTTTGCTAATTGTGTTTGATGATAATACAGCAGTAAATTTCAAGCTTACGAATGCCTGCCTATTGCCAGAAATCTCAGGTACACGTAATTTTGTCAACTTCCATTGACGAATTTGGCTTTTCTATTTTACGTCGTGTCAACAGTAATAATTTGTTGTAAGATGAAGGATTCATACCGGGTGGAACGCGGTAAATTTCTGATTTGGGAATGAAATAAAAAAATAATGAACACTTAGAAAATTACATTTTCGTTTCTCTCATATTGGACAATAATGGAAGTTTCTAATTACATGGTTTAAACAGTACATCTGGCAAATGTCTACCTTCACGATCCACGCACTGCCACAGTAATTTTCTGAAACTGTCATGCACTTTTTCAAGCACGTTTTCTGGTATTCTTGCAATTTCAGCCTCTATATTGTTTTAGGTCTTCCAGGTCGTTGGGACGGTTGCAATACACCTTTGACTTCAGGTAACGCCAAAGAAAAAAATCGCGTGTGGCTAAGTCCGGTGATCGTGCGGGCCGGTTGAGATCCCTCATCCGAGAGATAACTCTTCCAGGAAACGTTTGTCTCAAAAAATTCATGGTAATGCCTGCTCTGTGTGCAGTGGCATCGTATTGTTGAAACCAGGTATCGTGTGATTGCATTGCTTCGAAAGCCGGCTGGAAAAATTCTTGCAGCACAGTTAAGTAGGGATCCGCATTCACACTTGCAGCATGACGGTTTCCGTGGAAAAGGTAAAGGCTAATGGTGCCTACCCGTGATAGGCATACCACACAGTGACGCGGTCTGAGTGCAGGGATCTCTGATAAATTTGCCTGCGGTTCGTGTCGCTCCAGTACCGTATATCCTGCCTGTTTACACACCCACCGAGGTGGAAATGTGCCTCATCAGAAAAGAACATATTTGCATCACAAGGTATGGCTGCAAACATGTCTTAACAAGGTGTTTATCGTGTTACATAAACTTGTACTGACAATTGCTGGGCCACGTACATTTTATTCGGGTGAAAATTCAGTTCATTATTAAGAATTCAGTGGGGAGAACGTGTTGAAATGCCAGGAGCAAGTGCGTCTTTCCGAACTGATCGTTCCCGAGATTGCAGTACTGCTGCTCTAACTCGTTCGACGTTTGTCGTCTTGTAACGCCTCTCACAGGTCCTCTTCACACAGATGACACATCTCCGCTGTTGTTCTGAATGCATTTACCCAATTTAAAATTGCTTGCTGTCCAGGAACACGTACGCGTGGGAGCACTGCAAATCGCAAACGAACAGCACGCTGCACTGCAATGGTCGTGTGGAAATTCGAGAAATATACGTAAACACAAAATGAGCGCTCCTCACGTGTCCACTACATTATCACAACTGAACAACAATTTAATACAAACCTTCCAGTTGGTCGCTATAAACCACACCCACTCTCCCCTCTATTCCATCATCAGTGCTGCCACAACATGAATTCTAAAATAGCAATTTACTGCGGTCCACCCTGTACCAAAATGGTTTGACATCTTTTGTTTCCGTAGCTAAGATTTGAGTCAGTAAATTAACATACGACAAGTAGCCTCTTTTTCAACCATTATCAGACGTATTGCCCCATCTTCGTTGTTTTCTGTTGTTTACCAGCTATAGCTAAAATAATTTCGGCACACGCTTTCTTTAACCCTGTAAAATGAAGAAAATAGAAGTAACAAACTTCAAAACGCTACCACCGCTTTGGCAGAGCATTTATTCAGGTTATGGCAACATAGTTTGCCGAAATCGGTAATCTGAATAAACGCTGTACTAAAAAGATCATGGCAGTTTGAAGTGTGTTCCTTTTAATTTCAAACCAATACAGATGGTTCCCAGAATGGAACAATGTGAAGCATATATAACCTTGTAAAATACCGTTGCCCTCTGACCACATTGATGGCCTGTCGAACGTGTGCAAGCCTGTTAACAGCACTAGCGGTGACGTGCCGTGTGTCGCCTGTAATAGGGGGGCATCCGCCAACCGATGTGGCAACACTGTCGCTGCAAGGGACAGACGTCAACTATCAAGTAATTCTAAACGGACCACAGTAGAAAATCCGTTTGTTGGTAGTACGAGCGTAGTACAATAGATGGCAAACGGATGGGATGTAGGCAAGTAATTCGTGTTTCTTGTGAAATGCATCATTTTTGAAGGAGTGACTCAGCCTTGCTAGGTGGGGAGAGGGAGGGGAGAGGCAAGATCTGGATGTATGGTGTAGTTTTAATGTTTTGGAAGATGAGTGGCGTCTTGAAAGTAGCCATTAAACATTCCCAGTTCTGCCCCTGTAAAAACCTGTGTTAACTATTCTATATTTTTTTCATTTCCCTGAGAGCGGATGACTGTGCCAGAATATGACACAGCCTTGTTGTTGTTATGTAGCTGCTTGTTGGAGTACGTACTGAGCTTACAAACAAATTGGCAATTTAATTGAAAACAAGCAGCCGCTCCCCTCCCCCATAAGGCTTGTCCCCGACAACAAAGATATTGGCTATGGCGAAAATAGGATGGGTATTTACTGTCATCAAATTTTCTTTGACGTCATAGTTTCTTGAGAGTGGTCGACAAAGACTTATTACTGTGGGTTGCAGTTGCTCGATTTACGTTTGCATTTTATTTATATTTGGAAGAGGAGCAAAAGAAAAAGAAAACGCATTTGAGTGAAGCTGTGGGTTTTACAGCTAGATGCTAAAAGGGTCCAACGAAATCTGTTGCAGGAGCTGCAAGTCGAGGACGTAAAATCATATGAAAATTATCTGCAAATGAACGAGAGTGCATTTCAGTATGTGCTCGAGAAAGTAACTCCTCATATTTCGAAGAAGAGCACTCACCACAGGAGTGCTATATCCGCAATAGACAGACTTATCGTAACATTCCGATTTCTTGCAAGAGGAGAAAGCTACTTTAGTTGATAGTGTGTAGCACCGCAGTGCCCATTGACGAAAATAATACCAGAAACGTGCGAAGCTATTTATAAATCATTGTAGAAGGAATATCACAAGGCAAATATCAGTTCAGTACATACTACAGGCATTAAGAAATACTTTTAATTCTGCAAAAGTTGGAGATTTTATCGCTTATATCTTCGGGTTACAGCCTGGCCATACCTCATAGCTTCCGCAGTTTTTTTATAGCTCTCGCGGTGCTTCTTATTCCTCTTTTGTATTCGGGATGCTGCAAGTTACACAGTGCGTCGTACATTTCTATCTGTTTCGTTGTAGTTGCAACGCACGATGTAAATTTCGAAGCCATGTCGATAAACATTAGATATTACACAGCTGCAACAATGCTAGCGCTCCAGGCGGTTACATTTTTCAGCGCAGTGAACAGAAGAGCCACTTGTCAAAGAAAATTTGGTAGTGTAATACAGGCCCAAGGGCCACTTCGAGAGCAAATCATTTTTCCCAGACAAGCAACATATTATTTGGCACACCCCATCCCTTCCCTTTTCCCACCTATACTGTCACCCATGTCAGTTTTCGCTACTTATTGTGATAAGCATCGTATACAAATCTTGAATCTCACACATCCCCCTGTCCCTGCACCTCCACACACTCTATATCCTCTCCCATTGCAACTTCAACCAACTCCCTCTCCCAGACAATCAGATCCGTCCTGATATTTATCAGTCCTACCAACTTTAACATTTCCCTGCCTCTTCCACTTCACATCAGGCTCCTCTCTCCTTTTCCCGTATCCCTTTCTTCTTGTACCATTACCCTCCACACACACCGTTACTCCTCCTCTCCCTCTGTCCCTCCCAATGTATGCATTCCCACTATCTGCTTCGCCTCCTACCCTCCATCTCCAAAGTTTCCCCACCCCTATCTCCTTACACCACCCCTTCACCCCCCTTCCCTAACTTGGACAAATTCTCTTCATCTACCATACTTTTGACCCTGTGAAGGTCCTTCAGATGTTCAGTGAAAGTGCAGTGCTCCAGTGTTTTTTCGCTGAAGAATTTCAACTCATCGCAATTGTGTTTTTAAGTTGTGTGCATTCTTCATCCTTTTAGCTGTCTATCATTAATCTTTTTAACTTACAATGTAATCAGTCGTCAAATATTCATTTTACTATCACTTTTGTTCTCTTTTTATGAGCACTCTTGGCTGAAGAGCGGAGTATTGTACCGCTGAGAGCCCCCCCCCCCCCCGATATGGGGCGCTGGGGGATGAAATAACAATAAAGGCTTGAACCTGGGCGCCGCTCTGTTTTAAGCGCTGCTACTTAATTGAGACACGTTTTTGTACGGCAAACTCAGTTATGGCGTTTTCCTCAGCTTGGCGTCCGAAACATTGGCTTGTATCGCTTTGGTCTTAAATCGGCCCTACACCCCACTAAAGAAAGACAAGATGATAATCGCCAACCGAACTCGCATCCTGCCTCGCAAAACAGACAAATTTAGTAATTCAGCACGAATTTGAGAAAATCGTAACATGAATATAGAAATTCGTCATAAATAATCCATCACAATTTCAGGAGAATAGTGGGTCCTATAAAACGAGAGGGAAAAATGACATTCATTACCCATTACTGAAGCTGTAAAAGAATTCAGTACGCAGCAACAAAAATCTTTGATCATTTGCCCAAGAACATAATATGTCTGACGGGTAGTAAAGCAACTTTAAGTTGAAACTGAAATCATTTCTTCTGCACAACTCTTATTCCATGAACCAATTTCTGTCGAAAAACTGGTAGCTTGTGTTAAAGAAACCCCTTTTTTTAGTAGAGTTGCATGAGTAGGTTTACGAAAATTTATTTGTTCATTAATTTTAATACTAATCATGTATACATATCCTGTAAACTAACTCGTTCGACACGATCTCGATAGAAGAATCGTTCACGTGATCTATGGAACATGTAACTAAGTAACAGAGTTAGTTGTAGTAAGTGTATCCAGAGCCATTTGTCGTAAGGAGAAGTGTGAAACGAACATTGTTTTAAGGTATTTAAATATTATCACTCATTAACTCGATAAAATATACGCACATACATACAGAAAAACAACAGTTGTAGAGGAATATGTATCCCTTTTTGATTTTAACTTCTGTTTACCATTATTACAGGATTCGGCGTTTTTTTCGGGTTGGGGTTATCGTTTGTTAATGGCTGCTTCATAGATGCTTAGGATTTTAATTTTAATAATAATAATAATAAAATATATAAAATATTTTTTAATTATTATAATTTGTTCGCATCAGTACATAAATCCGTTCCGAGAAATGCTTTACCCTCGATTAAGCTGACTTTTTTTTCACTTTCTTTTAGAGTTAGGCGGCCCAGTGGTTAAGCCAAAGTACGCGTATTGTGAAAGATAACGTTTTAAATTCAAGTCCTACCATCCAGGTGTACGTTTTCTTTAGTTTGACTAAAGAGCTTAAGGCAGTGGTCGTCACACTGCGGCCCGAATCAAGTATTCGTGTGGCCCGTGGTTCTCAGGCGTGTTTTACACATATCAAAAACGTTTTGCATCACCCAAGTTCCCAGAACTCCTGAAGACAGATGTTGACTGTGCATATTGTATAACAGACACAGTACCTTTGACTGGTTAGAGATGTCACTAACGCCACCCAAAGATGTAAACATCCATGCATGAGCAGCGCCTATTAGACGAAGGGTATCCGCGAGCCGATCAGTTCGTCATTCCACCAGTAAGGAGGTACACGGCTCGTGTTGTCTGTAGTTCAACCATGCCTAGACGGTCAATATCGCGGTTCGATCGCGTCCGCATTGTTACTTTGTGCCAGGAAGTGCTCTCAACAAGGGAAGTGTCCAAGCGTCTCAGAGTGGACCAAGGCGATGTAGTTCGGACATGGAGGAGATACAAAGAGACAGGAACCGTCGATGACATGCCTCGCTCAGGCCGCCCAAGGGCTACTACGGCAGTGGATGGTCGCTACCTGCGGATTATGGCTCGGAGGAACCCTGACAGTAATGCCACCATGTTGAATAATGCTCTTCGTGCAGCCACAGGACGTTGTGTTACGACTCAAAATGTGCGCAACAGGCTGCATGATGCGCAACTTCACTCCCGACGTTCATGGCGAGGTCCATCATTGCAACCACGACACCATGCAGCGCTGTACGGATGGGCCCAACAACATGTCGAACGGGCCGCTCAGGATTGGCATCACTTTCTCTTCACCGATAAGTGTCGGCATATGCTTTCAACCACCCAATCGTCGGAGACATGTTTGGAGGCAACTCGGTCAGGATGGACGCCTTAAACTCAATGTCCAGCGAGAGCAGCAAGGTGAAGGTTCCCTGCTGTTAGGGGTGGCGTTATGTGGGGCCGACGTACGCCGCTGGTGGTCACGGAAGGCGCCGTAACGGCTGTGCGATACGTGAAAGCCATCCTCCGACCGATAGTGCAACCATATCGACAGCATATTGGCGAGACATTCGTCTTCATGGACGAGAATTGGCGCCCCCATCGTGCACATCTTGTGAATGACTTCCTTCAGGATAACGTCATCGCTCGCTAGAGTGGCCAGCATGTTCTCCAGACATGAACCCTGTCGGACATGCCTGGGATAGATTGAAAAGGGTGTTTGTGGACGACGTGAGCCACCAACCACTGTGAGGGATATACGCCGAATCGTCGTTGAGGAGTGGGACAGTCTGGATCAACAGTGCCTTGATGAACTTGTTGGTAGTATGGCACGACGAAATCAGGCATGCATCATTGCAAGAGGACGTGCTACTGGGTATTAGAGGTACCGGCAATCTGGACCACCACCTCTGAAGGTCTCGCTGTATGCTGGTACAACATGCAATGTGTGGTTTTCATGAGCGATAAAAAGGGCGGAAATGATGTTGATGTTGATCTCTATTCCAACTTTTTCTTCAGGTTCCGGAACTCTCGGAACCGAGGTGATGCTAAACTTTTGTTAATGTGAGTATAATATAATATTTTGTTTGCGAGTTTACGATTTAAAATCGGGGGCGGTCGTCCGGTAAATGAAGAATGTCACGTTCATATAAATTAAAGGATTTAAGCAGGACACGCCACTAGCCGACCCACTGCAGCGCCGTAAGGCCCGAGTGGACTCCCCGAAAGCATCCCGATAACAATGCGACCCGTGCATCAAACGAGTCCCACTTGGTGGTCAGTGGGGCTGTCGCGCCAGTCCGCCGCCGGTGGAGGAGCAGGAGGACGACGACACGAGTAGAATTTAACTTCCCGTCGAGAAAGAGGTCTTTAGAGACGGATCACAGGCTCGGATTAGGGAAGGATGGAGAACGAAAGCGGCCGTGCCCTCTCGAAGGAGCCATCCTGGAATTTGCCTTAAGCGATTTAGGGAAATCGCAGATAACGTATACCGCTAGAATCGACATCTCTGCAGTGCATTCTGAGGTCTACCCGTACATTCTTGTCCGCACCTCGTGGTCGTGCGGTAGCGTTCTCGCTTCCCGCGCCCGGGTTCCCGGGTTCGATTCCCGGCGGGGTCAGGGATTTTCTCTGCCTCGTGATGACTGGGTGTTGTGTGATGTCCTTAGGTTAGTTAGGTTTAAGTAGTTCTAAGTTCTAGGGGACTGATGACCATAGATGTTAAGTCCCATAGTGCTCAGAGCCATTTGAACCGTACATTCTTAGGCGAGACGGGAACTTTAATTCATATATGTAGAGAAGGAAAGAGATGCATACAGCAACTTTCAGGCGAATCCAAACATGTACAGATAGAAAAATGCGGAAGTGGACTCCAATTTATAACATGTATATAAGGAGCATGTTGGCATATTCGTATAGATTTTGGTAATAATAATTTCCTGATGCACACTGTCTTGGTGTAAGTCTTTCAATTGGGTGTCACTTCAGTGAGTGCATCTCCCTATCCAGTTACCCAAGTTGTAAAAGGTGACCTACTGCTGAAAGCGAAAAATGAAACACGTTTAGCCGGCCTTTGTCGCCGAGCGGTTCTAGGCGCTACAGTCCGGAAACGCGCGACCGCTACGGTCGCAGGTTCGAATCCTGCCTCGGGCATGGGTGTGTGTGATGTCCTTAGGTTAGTTAGGTTTAAGTAGTTCTAAGTTCTAGGGGACTGATGACCTCAGAAGTTAAGTCCCATAGTGCTGAGCCATTTGAACCATTTGAAACACGTTTAGTTTCTAGCGAATCTCCACCATCATTAAGAGGTGTTAAAAAACAGAGGTAGAAGGGCATAGTCCGACCAGGATTCGAGTCCACGACCTTTCGGGTGTGTGGCACGGGCTAGACCAGCAGGCCACTCAGGTTCTGCTCTAGCTTCTCTGGTGTCAGGAGCTGCGGCATCTATACCGGTAGATTGCAAAGCCAGCGGCGTCAGAATTTAATTCGTCGTCGTTCAGCCAGTTTCCACGAAATTTTGATAAATGGTATACGCAGTACTTTTTCGTGAATCAGTTGGTCTATCAGTCAAAACAGGAGCAAAATCCCTACAGTAGTTTCTGAGATTAGCTCGTACATAACATACAGAAGCGAGTAGGGAACTTCATTTATGCTGCGGGCCGGCCGAAGTGGTCGTGCGGTTAAAGGCGCTGCAGTCTGGAACCGCAGGACCGCTACGGTCGCAGGTTCGAATCCTGCCTCGGGCATGGATGTTTGTGATGTCCTTAGGTTAGTTAGGTTTAACTAGTTCTAAGTTCTAGGGGACTAATGACCTCAGCAGTTGAGTCCCATAGTGCTCAGAGCCATTTGAACCATTTATGCTGCGCAAAATAAAAAAAGTAACTTTTCGATACCCCAAAATGGTTCCCATGCCGACGCTGAAGTTTGAAATTTTGCGTAAATGTGCGTACCACCTTCCTCTGTAATGGCGCAAAAGCGTGGCACACTGTGACTTCACCAACGGACCCAGCGACGCTTCAAACAGCAAAGTGGCCATGTGGGTAAAAGAAGGCCACATCTCATAAGTTCACGTGAGGTGGGTTAACGACGTCGCATTGGCCTCAAATTTCACCACAATTCTGCCTAACGCCATCGTGCACGTGTCACGTGATGGGAAGGTCGTCACACTCCCATTACCCACACCACCCTGCCGCCTCTGTGATGCAGGTCAGAACCGTGACACCTAGCGTTGTAATCACGCGGTCGTCTTATGGCTGGCGGAGGAAAATATTTCAGACACCGCCGCTCAGAATCGGCATGGAAAGCTCTCAGGAAGTGTTATAAAGGGCGTCATTTATTTATTTATTCATCCAGTAAATCTCTACAGATCGTCGGATGTCATTTGCATGACACACACACTCACACACACACACACACACACACACACACACACACACACACACGCACGTTACATATAACTTCAACATTTACTTTAGTAGTACAATAAATTCGTTATATTTGATTTTGCTTTAGCAGCAGCAGTAGTAGTTTGTGCATATTCCTGCTTCATTTCTATTATACTTCACGTGGTTTAAGAATTCTGCCACGGAATAGAAGCAGTGATTTAGTATGAATGCCCTTATGAGTTTGTGAAACAGAGAAAAATGAAGAAATAACTTTGATTTTTGTGTGGCAGACTATTGTACATATGTATTGCATTATTTGTACTAGAGGTTTTGTAGACTGTTGTCTGTGCTGACTAAACATGGAGTTTGTCTTTTTGCCTGGTGTTATGTTCACGCACATTACAGTTTTTATTTATCTCTTTGATATTTTTTCTCACATATTTACAATTTTCTAGAGTAAAAAGACATGAGAGAGGGAGGATGGATGACATTTGAAAGAGGGGTCGACACGAGTAAGTCTATTTTGCATGGTACATTGCTCTTACAGCTATTTTTTGGGTCTGGAAGATTACTGAACTAGCAGTTGTGATACCCCAGAATATAATTCCATACTGTAGAATACTGTGGAACTGGGCAAACTATCCAATTCTAAGAGTGTGAAGGTTTGCTTTGTGTGCAAGTAAGCGTAACCTATAGCAAACTTTTTTTTCGTTTTTGTTATATATGTCTTCCATTTAAAATCATTTTGAAGCCATATGCCTCAAAATTTTGTTTCAAGTGAGGGTGTAATTCTACTGGCGTTTAATATCACAGAGGTGTTGCAGGCCTGCCCCTTCAAGCAGAAATTAAGCTCAGTTGTTTTGGAAGTGTATTATTAGTTTATTTGCTCCAAACCAGTCATTTAGCTGGTCTATAGCTTTATTTACGTTTTCTTGTAGCTGTGTTTGTGTTTCCCCTGTAAGAGGTACGCTTGTATCATCTGCAGACAAAGTATTTAGTTGCTTGCATCTACGTCATTTATATAGAGAAGGAAAAGAATAGGCCTGAGAATGGATCCTTCAGGGACTCCAATTTTAATTATTCCTGCATCTGAAAAATATGTTGTAGTGCTATCATTTAGTTTGTATGTTACTACTACTTTTTGTTTCCGATTTGTTGGGTATGAGGAGAACCAATTTAATACGGGGACTGTAATGCTATGCTTTTGGAGTTTTACCAACAGGATTCTGTGGTCCAAAATGTCAAAAGGTTTTCTCAGATCTAAGAAAATACCAGTAGAATTTTGTTTATTATCCAGTGCTTCTAGAGCATTTTGTAAGAAATGATTTATGGTACTGGTTGTAGATTTATTTTTCCGGAACCATGTTGGGCATCAGTGAGGATTTTGTTCCACATTGGTCCAGAAATTCCGTTAATCTGTTGTACATGATTCTTTCAACTAGTGTGCCAAAAACTGATAATAATGAGATTGGTCTATAGTTGTCGATATTTACTTTGTCACCTTCTTAAAACCACCCTCTCCCGTGGGTCGTCGACTCCCCCACATTTCGTGGTTGAAAAGGACAGTTCGTAATGCGATGAGCAACCGGACGACCTACTTGACAAGGTTAGACACTGCTGAGCAGTGCATTGTGCTGCCGCCTGCTACCAGGTACTCCACACCAGTGGCCTCAGTAGTCATTAGACATCGTGAGACTGCAGAATGGGGTGGTCCGTGGAATTCGCGGACTTAGAACGTAACGTGTTCAGGTGATTGGCTGTCACTTCTGTCACACGTCTGTACGCGAGATTTACACACTCCTAAAACATCCCTAGGTCTACTGTTTCAGAGGTGATAGTGAAGTGGAAACGTGAACGGACACGTACGGCACCAAAGCTTACAGGCCGACCTCGTCTGTTGACAGACAGAGATCGCCGACAGTAGAAGAGGGTCATAACGTGTAATAGGCGGACATCTATTCGGACTATCACACAGGAATCCAAACTGCATAAGGATCCACAGCGAGTACTATGACAGTTAGGCGGGAGGTGAGAAAACTTGGATTTCATGGTCGAGCGGTTGCTCCTAAGCCACACGCCACGACGGCAAATGGCAAACGACGCCTCACTTGGTGTAAGGATTATAAACATTGGACGATTGAACAGTGAAAAAACGTTGTGTGGAGTGACGAATCACGGTACTCAATGTGGCGATGGTGGGGTGTAGGTATGGCGAATGCCCGATGAACGTCATCTGCTAGCGTGTATAGTGCCAACAGAAAAATTCGGAGGCGGTGGTGTTATGGTGTGGTGGTGATTTTCATGGAGTGGGCTTGCACACCTTGTTGTTTTGCGTGGCACTATCACAGCACAGGCCTACATTGATGTTTTAAGCATCTTCTTGCTTCCCCCTGCTGAAGAGCAATTTGGGAATGACGATTGCATCTTTCAACACGATCGAGCACCTGTTCAGAGTGCACGGCCTGTAGCGGAGTTGTTATACGACAATAACAAGCCCTGTAATAGACTGACCTATACAGAGCTCTGACCTGAATCCTATAGAACACGTTTGGGATGTTTTGGAACGCCGACGTCGTGCCAGGCCTCACTGACCGACATCGATGGCTCTCCTCAGTGCAGCGCTCTGTGAAGAATGGGTTACCGTTCCCCAAGAAACTTCCAGCACCTGATTGAACATATGCCTGCGAGAGTGGAAGCTGTCATCAAGGGTAAGGGTGGGCCAACACCATATTGAATTTCAGTATTACTGATGGAGGGCGCCACGACCTAAGTCATTTTCAGCCAGGTGTCCAGATACTTTTGATCACATAGTGTATTTTGCACGAATGTAACGTGGATTCGTGAATGTGCATTATAGAACATCTTCAAATACGGTACATATCTGTAGCGAGAGATACGAAATTAGATTAAGGCTGTTGTAATACACGGTAGAGCCAAAGAAACTGGTACACCTGCCTAATATCGTGTAGGCCCCCCGCGACCACTCGGAAGTACCGCAGCACGACGTGGCATGGACTCGCCTAATGTCTGAAACAGTGCTCAATGGAACTGACATCATGAATCCTGCAGGGCTGTCCATAAATCCGTAAGAGTCATAAATCCGTAGGAGTACGAAGGGGTGGATATTTCTTCTGAACAGCACGTTGCAAGGCATCCTAGATATGCTCAATAATGTTCATGTCTGGAGAGTTTGGTGGCTAGCAGAAGTGTTTAAATTCAGAACAGTGTTCCTGGAACCACTCTGTAGGAATTCTGGACGTGTGGGGTGTCGCATTGTCCTGCTGGAATTGCCCAAGTCCTTCGGATTGCACAATGGACATGAATGAATGAATGCAGGCGCTCAGACAGGATGCTTACGTACGTGTCACCTGTCAAAGTCATATCTAGACACATCGGGGGTCCCATGACACTCCATCTGCACACGCCCCACACCATTACAGAGCCTCCGCCAGCTTGAACAGTCCCCTGCTGACATCCAGGGTCCGTGGATTCATGAGGTTGTCTCGATACCCGTACACGTACATCCCCCTCGACACAATTTGAAACCAGACTCGACCGTCCATGGAACCTGTTTCCAGTCACCAACAGTCCAATGTCGCTGTTGACGGGCTCAGGCGAGCCGTAAAGGTTTGTGTGTGCAGTCATCAAAGGTACACGTGTGGGCCTTCGGCCCCGAAAGCCCATACCGATGATGTTTCGTTGAATGGTTCGCACGCTGACACTTGTTGACGGCCCAGCACTGAAATCGACAACAATTTGCGGAAGTGTCGCACTTCTGTCGCGTTAACGATTCTCTTCAGTCGTCGTTGGTCCCGTTCTTGCAGGATCGACGACGGAGATTTGATGTTTTACCGGATTCCTGATGTTCAGGGTATACTCGTGAAATTGTACAGGTAAAGCCCCCACTACATCGCTACCTTGGAGCTGCTGTGTGCCGTCACTCATGCGACGACTATAACACTACGTTGAAATTCAGATCTTGATAACCTGCCATAGAAGCAGCAATAACCGATCTGCCAGCTGCGCCAGACACTTGTTTTATATAGGCGTTGCCGACTGCAGCGCCGTATTCTGCCTGTTTACGTGTCTCTGTGTTTGAATATGAATGCCTATACCAGTTTCTTTGGCGCTTCAGTGTATAATGCAATGAGTAGGTGAAAGATGACATTCAAAACATTTAGTAAACATTTGTGGTCGTGTTTCGTACAATATAAGTACAATTACTGTTATTAATCAATTACTCATTCGTTCACAAAGACAACACCTCGTCAGGCAATTACAGTATTGTAATTTTATGATCGGTGCGGGAGCCAGCCATCTAAAACAGAGAACGGTCAACAAGAAGTGTTCCGAATGGCATCAACTGTTAACGATTAACCCTAGCATTACCAACGTATTTTTTGTTACATGTAATACCAACGGGGGGGCCTCAAAGGCCCATAAAGAATACCACAATTTATTTTATCATAAATCAAGTTTATTTACTTCTGATACCTCTAATAACAATTCAAAATGCTTAGACATTGTTTTTGTATACTGGATAATAAAAGATGTTATTATAATAGGAATAAAATGAACAAATCACGAGATTCAGTTTATATATTTTTGGGAATAATGTTTCAAAATAGTGTTTTCTTATAAAAACGACTTTTTTAATTCGATACACTACATGAAGCAAACAAAATTTACTGTCTCATTCTGCAACGCATTTTTCACACAACACTGTCTTCCTGCAGTGTTTCCCACAGACGTGTTTGTGGCACTGAGAGCAGGTAACAGTTGACTTTCCCAGCTTGTTGTACTTGATCTTTTTAGATGCAGCTTCTTGGCAGCATAGGTGGCACCGTCCACGTGTTCCTGGTTCTGCTGTTGAGGATGATGGTTCTACAGAGCAGCTGAGCTTCCGTTGTGTGATGCTTTCCATTGCCATTATTACTGGCTTCTGAAGTCCATACAAATTTTGTGCCCGTTTATCTACTTGAGATCTTATTAGTTCGAGACCTAAGTTAGTGATAAAAACTCTTATGCGGTTTAGCAAATTCTTTTTCCAATTCGGAAAGTTGAGGAGGAAGAGTGAATATGCATTTATTGCTGATATGTCAATGAGTGTGTAGAAGAGGGACAAAGGCCATCTTCTTGTTCCTCTCTTTGTGCTGTAGTGTCTTGCCATCTGGTCTATGGTGTCCACGCCTCCCTTTGTAGAATTATAAAAAAGATTTATGTTAGTCTTTTTTGAGTCTTCATTCAACACCCCTTCTGAGTGATAAGTTGAAAGCATCAACAGCAGTCGTTTTGGCTTCTCGCGGACTAGCGTTGATGCAAGAGTAACTGGTGGCCTCTGTGTCTGAGGGTCAGTATAAGCAAAGATGGAAGAGTGTAAACTGCGGCCAGTTGTAGTCTTCAGCTCTTCAGGTATGTGTCGTCTGTTAGACTGTAGGGTGCCAACAAGTGTGAGGTGAAAATCATTCCATAGAGTCTCAGCAAGCTCCACTGAAGTATAGTACCGATCTGTGGTAACATTACGGCCTGATTTTTCAATAGGTTTTATTAGTCTCTTTACAATTTCCATCGGTCCATTTGAATGCTGTGTATTTCCTGACTTGCCTGTATAGATGTCCATGCTGATCACATATCTAGTCTCAGAATCAGACAGCATTCGAATTAGAATGCCGTATTTTCCAGGTTTTTCTTTTAGAAACACCTTGAATGGACAGCGACCACGGAACAAAGACAACATCTCATCCACTGTTGTATGTAGACCAGGAATGAAATACAATGGAAGTGAAGAATTGAAGCTTTCAAAAATTTCCCTCATTGGAGCAAACTTGTCAGTCTGGCGACGAATTTCTCTTGTGTTCTTATCATCAAACCTCAATATTTTAGTCAATTCGAAAAATCGGGTCCGACTCATTGATCCATAGTACACTTGTCGGCCCTGAAGCAAAGACCATAAATCTTGGACAGGTATCTTATTGTCATGATTTGAACTCATGATTAGCAAGAGTCCTATATAACAAAATAACTCATCTTCATCTGTGTGCTGAATACCTAGTCGAGAAGCCTCTTCATTTGAGTGTAGTTTTATTAGATTCATAATTTGAGGTGTAAAAAAGAGCTCTATAGCCTCTTTCGGAGACGCAATTCTTCCTTGTTGTCCTAGCCCCATTCTTTCTCGCACTATATTTTGTACAGAACGCCGATATTGTCGAGATGGCTTCGTAATATACTCTCGTCCACTTTTTGCAATAAATTTATCACATTCCGTATCATTATCATCTGGTGGATTGGCTTCAACCTCATCTTCATTCTCAGACGATGAATCAGTTCTAATTTCTTCCACATCATCATCCACTTCACTTTCCTCTAAATTTGATTCGTTCAAAACTTCTTCTAGCACTCTTTCAATGGAACTATCACGTAAACGATGTCTACTCATGTTGCTGGTTCAACAGCAGCAGAAACACTGAAAATAACAATGGTCCGCTTCATAATAACATGTCTGAAGGCAACAATGCCAAAATTCGTTTCATGGTAAGAATTTGAAACGAGAGACTCAACCTCGTAAAACTTTCCTTGCTATTACCAACGGGTGGGCTTCTAAGGCCCACAGAGAATTAAATCAAGTAAATGAATTTTAATTACATTTTTATTCCGAAATTCTGTAATGACTCAATAGTACATTCAATAACGAACAATTACCTTTGCTTTCAAGTTCATATATCAAAGGGTGTGGATACAACATAGAAAAACTGAGTCAGTGGGCCTACGAGGCCCCCCCGTTGGTAATGCTAGGGTTAATGCTTGGAGGTCAGCAGCAAACTTATCGCTCTGTTACTATAGCATGGACACTTATACGAATTTATTTATGTTACCTATTAATAATAAGATCGGTACATATGCGACCCGAGACGCCTCTTCGCAATATCACTATTGGCTTTCGAGCAGAAAACTTTGTCGACCAATGGCTAAAGGCATCTGCTGGGATGATTATTGTGTAAAGGGCACGGCCGAATCCCTTCACCATCCTTTGCCAGTGACAGCTTATGCTTCGTTCTTTAGGTCATGCTCCCAGGCGCATTTCTCTAACGATTCGCCTTTCAGAGACTATAAAGATTTGCACAACAGTACAGCTTACGCCATCTCACTAGCCGTACTGCTTAAACATAACCACTGATCTGTCATTTCGTGATGTCATCAGACCACTGCCACGGGTGGTGTGTTAACGGAGCTTCTAACGAAGAAAGATGGGCGCTGATTGCTTTATTTAGCATTAATTCTAACAATGTGCCTAATTTCAATGCTTCTTCTTTTCTGGTAAAGACATTTTTGTACTTTCTACGGTATCTCTGCACATCCAGCTTAGTGATGATTGTGGATCTTGTTTAAAAAAGTAGTATTGGAGAAACGAATTTTTGTTGTTTGATGCGCTGCTACCGATAGGTCCGCGTTTCCCAGATGACATTGCTCTAAGTCAGTGTTAATGCGTGGTTCGTATGTACACTTAACTTCACTACTGGCCCTTAAAATTGCTACACCAAGAAGAAATGCAGATGATAAACGGATATTCATTGGACAAATATATTATACTAGAACTGTCATGTGATTACATTTTCATGCAATTTGGGTGCATAGATCCTGAGAAATCAAAACCCAGAACAACCACCTCTAGCCGTAATAACGGCTTGATACGCCTGAGCATTGAGTCAAACAGAGCTTGGATGGCGCGTACAGGCACAGCTGCCCATGCAGCTTCAACACGATGCCACAGTTCATCACTAGTAGTGACTGGCGTATTGTGACGAGCCAGTTGCTCGGCCACCATTGACCAGACATTTCAGTTGGTGAGAGATCTGGAGAAAGTGCTGGCCAGGGCAGCAGTATAACATTTTCTGTATCCAGAAAGTCCCGTACAGGACCTGCAACATGCGGTCGTGCATTATCCTGCTGAAATGTAGAGTTTCGCAGGCATCGAATGAAGGGTAGAGCCATGGGTCGTAACACATCTGAAATGTAACGTCCACTGTTCAAAGTGCCGTCAATGCGAACAAGAGGTGGCCGAGACGTGTAACCAATGGCACCCCATACCATCACGCCGGGTGATACGCCAGTACGGCTATGACGAATACACGCTTCCAATGTGCGTTCACCGCGATGTCAACAAACACGGATGTGACCAAACACGGATGCGACCATCATGATGCTGTAAACAGAACCTGGATTCATCCGAAAAAATGACGTTTTGCCATTCGTGCATCCAGGTTCGTCGTTGAGTACACCATCGCAGGCGCTCTTGTTTGTGATGCAGCGTCAAGGGTATCCGCAGCCATGGTCTCCGAGCTGATAGTCCATGCAAATGTCGTCGAACTGTTCATGCAAATGGTTGTTGTCTTGCAAACGCCCCCATCTGTTGACTCAGGGATCGAGACGTGGCTGCACGATCCGTTACAGCCATGCAGATAAGATGTCTGTCATCTCGACTGCTAGTAATACGAGGCCGTTGGGATCCAGCACGGCGTTTCGTATTACCCTCCTGAACACACCAATTCCAAATTCTGCTAACAGTCATTGGATCTCGACCAACGCGAGCCGCAATGTCGCGATACTATAAACCGCAATCGCGATAGGCTGCAATCCGACATTTATCAAAGTCGGAAACGTGATGGTACGCATTTCTCCTCCTTACACGAGGCATCACAACAACGTTTCACCAGGCAACGCCGGTCAACTGCCGTTTGTGTATGAGAAATCGCTTGGAAACGTTACTCATGTCAGCACGTTGTAGGTGTCGTCACCGGCGCCAACCGTGTGTGAATCCTCTGAAAAACGAATCATTTGCATATCACAGCATCTTCTTCCTTCGCGTCTGTAGCACGTCATCTTAGTGGTGTTTATACACCCTTCTGTGGCAATCAGCGGGCATAGACCCCTTGCAATGTTCACTATTCGCCCATCTTTCTTATTGGGTTTAATCCTGCGTCAATACTGTGTTTTCTTAATGTTCTACTGATGCAGTCTGTGATCGTTTTCATGAATGAAAGAAACATTTTCTTTTAAATGGTTCTTTTCCGATAGAAGTTTCGGGTCTTCCAGAGTGTAGTGCCAGAAGCGCGCCATTTATCTCTTTGTCAGATTAGCCGTTTCTTCCGAAAGCAATTTTTAGATTATCGCGGTCATTCTCCAAGTACTGTGGTTCACAAATCCTTGTAGGCTGAACCACCAGTGTGATGAATCCTCCCCTAGAAAAGTTGGTCACAATTATGGTGAGTGGGTGCCCCTTAGCCAAAGCATCAGTTTGCTCACAGAATTCGCTCTTCAGCTGAAAGAAAGGTGATGTGAGACAATATTTGAAACACGTTTGCTGTATCCTTTGCGAAAATACTGTCCGAAAATGACATCACCTCGCTAAGAGGAACATAGCACGCGCAAAAATACGCCGGTGACCACGGCCCATAAAACAAAAATCACTATATACCCTTGTGTGATTGCAGTGGCGTAGCGTGAGGGAAGACTTTGAGACTTAGTCTCCCCTGTATTCCTGCTTAAAAAAGATGCAATAGTAATTCATAACAAAAATATAAATAAGTTTCTGCTAAGAGCTCTAAATGTGCGAAGACTTCAGTTTTGTAGCCTGCGCCGCAACTTGAGTATTGGCTATTTCCCTTAGAGGTGGCAAAAAATAACGTAACTGATAGAAATAACCGGCTACTGAGAAGTAACAGTTACTGCGATAACCGTTCCTCTGATACAGGCAGTTATTCAACAACTGTGTAATGTCAACAGTGCCTCGCGCCATCTGTTGACTGAAGATCGTACTACGCTTTCCCGTCAACTCAGCGGAGATCTGGCTAGGAACTAAGGAGAAGGTAGACCATTTGGAAGGCGTTCTATAGGTCATGGGAATAACTGTGAGACTGCGCGCCATCTGTTGATAAGAACTGTGTACTATATCGTGCGTCTTCGTTACTTTTAGCACAAACAATTAAATAAAGTTAATGTGCGAGCGGTGGCTGATAGGAGCTGCAGTACAGGCATTAAGAAGTACGGTCGTTCCCTTAAGCCACCGCCTCATATGTCAATTTAGCTTGGACGGGTAGTATAAAGTGAGGTACCGCAAGGAATTCGAGCGACTATGGAAATAACTGTCAGAGATCTGTATGTTTCTCCATCTCCGGCGGTACACCGCAAGGATACCACCCTTCTATTGTGCCATTCCAGCACTAATCGAAGTGCTAGGTTTTTCAGGTGCCAGCCAGCCAGCCAGCCAGCCGAGCTGCAGCGGTCCAGCCGAGCAGCAGCAGCGGTCCCGGTCCCGGCCCTGGCCCTGGCCAGCAGCAGCGGTACCGGCCAGCAGCAGTGGTCCAGCCGGCAGCAGCCATCCAGCCAGCCCTCCTCCTGCAGCAGCAGCAGCAGCAGCAGCAGCAACAGCGGTCCAGCCAGCAGCAGCAGCAGCAGCATCAGCAGAAGCAGCAGCGGCCCCGGCCCCATCCGCGGCAGCAGCAGCAGCTGCGGCATTCCTGCCACCCGTGGTCGCCGTCAGTGGCAGCGTCAGCAGTGTGGGACTCTGGTCGCCCCCTCTCCAGCTTCTTCCTCCCGCTCCTCTCCCTCTGATCCTTTCCCCCCCACCCCCAGCCTGTCACTGCAGCTCCAGCTAGGGTGGTGGCCCGTCGGGCCACTGCACATGCCCAACTCTCCCCATCGCCTTCGCCATCACCGCCACCACCTTCGCCGTCGCCATCGCCTTCACCGTCACCATCTCCTGCTGTGTCCACGCTGGGACCTGCCCCTTCCCGCCACCTCCCTATAGCTCCCGTCCCTCATATCACCACCTACCCTTCTGCCGCCGTTAAACGCCCTAGTGGCACCACCACCACCTCCTCCGCTCCCAAAAAGGCCCCGCCCCGTCCTCCTTCCCCCCCCAGGATGCCATGGATGTCTCCCCGCCTGGCCCTGCTCCCTCTGCCTCCTCCTCCTCCTCCTCCTCCTCCCCCCTCTTTATACACATACCTCCTCTCCTGTCCCGATCCTTCCCTTCTCGAGGCCCGGAATCTCTCCCTCCTCCTCCGCCAACACTTCCCTGGTGCCCCCATCTCTCTCCTCACTCCCAGACAGGATTCTGTTCTCATCTCCTCCCCCAGCCCAACCCTCCATACTGACATCCTCTCCCGCCTCCCCATCACCCATTTTGGCCCCAACGCCTCCCTCACCCCTGCTCCTTCTCTGTCTCCTACCTGCCAACCCCAACACCCGCATCGCCCACCGACCCTCACCGCCGTGATCACTCGGCTTAGTCCGACGGAGGAGGAGGTGTTGGCGGAGCTTCAGGCACTTCCCCATCTGGAGGTGCGTGCGGTTCGTCGCATCCACAACGCTGCCAGCCCCACCTGCCTTGTGCGGGTCTTTTCCAAGCGCGCCCCTTCCATAGACCGTCTCCTGAAGGAGGGTGCCCTCCTTTTTAACCAACGTTATAAAGTTGACACCTCCCGTTCCCCTCCTCAATCCCTCCGCTGCCAAAGGTGCTTGCGGTATAATGCACACCCGACATCTGAGTGCCGCGAGGCCCCCACCTGCCCGCACTGTAGGCAAGCCCACTTTTTACGGAAGTGTCCCAATCTCCAGTCCCCCCCCTTCCTGTAGTACCTGTAACCTCCCTCATCCTACATACTCCCAGAAATGTAAGGCCCGACCCCCTCCTACCACTCCTGAACTCACCATTCCTGTCCGCCCTCTGGACGCCCCCATCCCTCCCGGCAATTCCCTTTGCCTGCCCCCTACCGCTGAGGCCATCATCAGATTACTCACCATCGTCCTTCAGAATGTTCATCCTTTTCAGCGCCCGCACACCCTCCAACAGATATCCCTCGCCACCTGTTCCGTTTTCCAACTAAAAATGTACGCCACCTACTCCAACAACCAGGCCCATTTCACCTTCTCCCGTCTTGACACCCACGTTTAAATCCCTGTCATGGTGCGACAGCACTGTATCCTTTTCAACAACATCTGCTCCCTTCCCGACAACAAGAACCTCTTCCTGCACACCCTTGCCACCCACCGCGTAGATGTCTTCCTCCTCAATGAAACCTTCCTCCAACCCCACCACACCGTCCACACTTAGCCCTACCTCCTCCACCGCTCCAATAATCCCCTCCCGATTGCGCGAGGCGGAGTTGCCATTGGTCACCACCGCCAGATCCCAGATCGGCTCCAACCTCTCCTTCCCGACCCCACCGAACACCTGATCCTTAGTCTCTTCTTCCCCGGCCTTACCGTTACCTGCGCCACCATCTACGTCCGCCCTAACGCCCCTAATCCCTTCGACTTCCTCTCCCACGTTGGCCATACCTTCTCCTCCTATGTGATCGCCGCCAACCTCAACATCCATAGTCGTTCCGCCGCCCAGTTACGGCGGTGGCATCGGTTCCTCTCCTCCCTTCAAGGCGACCTCATCCCCATCCCCCAGCCCACCCGTCCCGAATCCAACTCCACTCCCGATGTTATCCTTTCCTCCCCCAACCTCCTTGGCCACATAACGGTGGATGTCCTGGAGCCTATTGGTAGCAACCATCTCCCTCTCCTCCTCACCATTTCAGACGGTCGTCGCCCCTGCTCCGACCCTCGCAATGACCCTCCCCCTAAGTACATCCATGACTATTCCTGTGCCAACTGGAATGCCTACCGGGATACCCTTTCCACCCAGGTTGATAGCCACCCCTTCACCTACCACCACCCTGAAGAGGTAACCCATGCCGCCTCCTTTCTCCAGCAGACCTTGTCTGTGGCTGTCGCCGTCCACCCCCACCGTCCTACATTACCCCCACAGGCCGTCCTCCTCCTCCGTGAATCCCGCCGTCTCTACCGTGCCTTCCTCTGCACACGTGACCCGGACACACTACGACGCCACTGGCAACTCCAGCGATACATTCGTAACTTGCTCGCAGCTAAGAAACGCCGGGACTGGCGACAGACATGCACCCGTTTAAATGCTACCCTACCTATCAACTCGTCCAAGTTCTGGTCCGCCTTCCGTCGCCTTACCGGAACTAAACCCTCCCCCTACTATCCTCTTCTCCATGATGATCACCCCTTCCCTGACTCCCTTAGTAAGTCCAATCACTTTGCCTCCATCCCTGATGATCCCCAGTTCGATTACTCCCTCTTCCTGGATGTCTGCGATCGAACTGACACCTCTGTCCCTCCCCTCGCACCTGGTTTCCAGTACTTGGACAACATTGCACACACGGAACTCAATGCCCCTATCACTACACAGGATCTCATTGCTACACTCCGCACAAAATGCGACACTGCTCCTGGTCACGATCGTGTCAACTACCGTCACCTTCATGAAG